>NC_000073.6:76899819-77049819 GCF_000001635.26 Mus musculus
GTAACAGCAGTTGGACATATGATGTGGATGCAGTGTTCACTGCCTTATACCAGCCCTTAGGAAGTCATTATTCCTATTATCATCAATTGTTCGTGTGGGGGGAGTAAAAGCACAATGAGTATATCAAATGCTTGATGAAAATAAAAAGCTGTAAGACTTTTCGTTATTTCAAACACAGCTCAGTGATTTCAAATTTTTCTTTCTTTCCTGAAACACATTACAAATTAGTCTATAATATAAACATAAAGCAAATGAAGCCTTAGGAAATTATCTCTATAAATCAATGTTCTTCCCCCAAATAACCAGCTCATTTACATTTAGTACAAAGTTCAAGTTCAGTACAGCACCCTCCTGGGCAGTGAATCATACTTTCAAAGTTTCACTTTGTTATTGCTCTTGCATATGTATTAATAACTAGGGAGTATTGTAAATGAAGCTCTAATTTATCATTGTCTTAGAAAAGGGTGCAAAATTATATTTTGGGTTTGCATAGTATCTATCAGCTATTGAAGGTTTACCTTAGAAAAGGATGGCACAGTATATTAACCAAGTAAGTTGGCAAGACCTAATTAGTGATGCTCTGTAGAATTAGAGGTAACATGCACCCCAGACTTAGACTTGGATTAACTAGTCATTCATTGATTTTGTAGGATATAGACACGTGAGAATTGAGTTTTCTCATTAGATGAGCACAATTTAGCTAATTACACTGATAATAATAGTTACAATGAACAATATATTGCTAGCTTCACATATTCTAGACACTACTTTCAATTAATATTCACATAAACTTTAAAATTCCCCAATAGTCACTACAATATAAAGTATTGCCTCCATTATACATAGGTTAAATAGAGGTACAGAGGGTTTAAACAAGCTGCTCAAGGTCTCCAGCTAATAAGGGTTAGATCTGGAAATTAGATTGCAGCAGGTGAACTGTATGCGCAACATGTTTAAATGCTATGTAAGCTTGAACAATAGCAGTCATTTTGTAAAAAGTCATCCAATATTTTGTTTCCAATGAAATGTGTCAGCACCAGTTAGGTTTCTGTTAGTTAGAAAAATAGATTCCTCTTCATAAATTCTAAATATTGATGTTGTACTAATGAAAATAGGGGCTTCTTATGACACAGAGGGACTTGTGGGAACAAATATAAGTACTCGGTAACCACTTACTCATCTGTGTCAAAATGGCCATCATTAAGAAGTACTCCTGAAGTTACTATGGGCTAAAATATTTCTAAGGTGCTCCTGCTGTCCACTTTATGTATAAGGTCTGTTGGAGGCCTTCAGGGTCATCTGCCCTCACCTACCTTTGTCTCCAATAGTCTTTTTTTTTTTTTTTTGGTATCCTTTCAGGTTTTTTTTTCCATTTTTTATTAGGTATTTAGCTCATTTACATTTCCAATGCTATACCAAAAGTCCCCCATACCCACCCACCCCCACTCCCCTACCCACCCACTCCCCCTTTTTGGCCCTGGCATTCCCCTGTACTGGGGCATATAAAGTTTGTGTCCAATGGGCCTCTCTTTCCAGTGATGGCCGGAAGCTGGCAGAACTCTCACACCTATTGTGTGTCTATTTGCCTGTCACAAGAGCACAAATTTCTTCCCTCCAAACAGAAACTGTTCCAGAAACTTGGAGTGCCAGACAGGACTGAAGGGCAATGACAACAGCCATATATGGTACATTATGTAGTACGTAGTATGAGTGATTTTGAAAAACTAAGGCTTGCAAGTATACAAATGGATGACTGTTGCTCTTGAAGAGAGGATTGCCTTACCTCAGGAATTTTTTTCCTGCATATAAAAAAAAGGAGCTAGCATGTGCAAGACTTTGGGTTCAATCCTCAGTAGTACATGTGCACACGTGTATGTCTGTGTGTTTGTGTGTGTCTGTGTGTGTGTGTGTGTGTGTGTGTGTGTGTGTGTGTGTGTGTGTGCATGTAGACAGTCATGGAATTCAGTGATAGGGTGGAGAAAGAAAAGGGAGAATTACAGAGAGAGGGATTAGGAAAGAAGGGGAAAGGTAGATAACAGAAGATTGCTTCTAAGGATCAGGGTAAAATGAGAAAAAGTATTTAGTTGATTGAACTCAGGTTTTTCAGAATGACTGAATTAAAATGGAATGCTAAAACACGTGGATTTAGCTTTTTAGCTCTTTTACAAAGTTCTTGAGGAGACATTTGCAAATAGGTTGGGTAAATATTTTTACTGTCCCACACTGAAAAAAATAGTCTTCCAAATATAGGAGAATGAGTATCCTGCCCAGTTGAGTAAAGCCTAATAGAGATTATCAAGAGAAGTTTGTTCAGTACTTTTCAAAAGTGAGCAGGGAGATGCTACCAAACATCCTACATGAAAGAAACAAATCTGCTTTTTCTTGTACTCTAGTCAGGTGTACTTACTGTAGGTGGAAATGCACAGATGTACCATTCTAAAGGAATGTTACAAGACATACAACCGTGAGCCGTCTCATCACAGCAAACAAACCTCTGATCATTCCCAAAGATCTCCTCCAGTTCCTTTGTAATCTAGTGCCAACTCAACTCTGTATCTCCAAACAGCCCTGGTTTGCTTTCCTTCATTCAAATTCACTCTGCACTTTTAGAATTTCATATGAATGCAGGCAGCTGGCAGGTTCTCTATTTTTCCCCTTAGCCTCAGTTTGTAAGGTATAAGGATTTAGAGGTGTGTCAATGCTCTGGTATAACTTTAAGTTTTACAAGGTACTTTTCAGTAAAGGGAAGAATGGTAGAAGAGTGTTTGCCTAGACTTCCATTGCTATTCTGTTTTGCTAAGACTGAGCTGAGCCAATCCAGGATTAGCTGTTATCTTCATTAGTTGTTCACCATACCTGATACACATTTCCTATAAATGCTTGCAACACTACATTCTCTTTGACGTTTCACCTCAGCAAAATATTTTTCTGACCACACTGTCTAAATTAGACCTCCTACTTGCTACTCCTATGACAGCTCTCCTTTTCCATTGTCTGACTTCTCCAGATAGAATGTATAGTGTATCAGAAAGAGAACTTTAGCTGCCTTGTTCAGAACTGAATCCCTAGGACTCTTAGAACAATGCCTGATGCCTATGAGGTAGTCAATTGATAAATGAGCAAATAAATCCTTACAAAACCTATTGTAACATGTTTATTGGGAAACATATTACATTTATGGGCTGAAAAATATAATTCAGTGTAATTGTTATTAGCTGAAAGAATTCCTTTCAAAATATGATGATTAAGGAAAATTTATAATACTGGATGGGGAGTTACATTCACATCTTTATCATAAGTCCTGTCTCATTCATTATCTATATTATTTTTTGCAAATGCTTAGCTTTATCTACTTAAGCAATGGTCATTTATTTCTTTTACCATAACACATAATAATAATGGGATAATTGATATTATATTGATATTGATATTATGAACTATAATTATAGATCAAAATTATACATTAATCTAAACAAGAATAATGAACTTTGTTCTGAGTTTCTCTTGTTATGGGACAAAAGCACACCTCCTCAGAAGGACACAGCATTGTTTGTTATGTACAAGGAGCTGAGTATAATTTCCAGAAACTATATTTTAAAAGCCATGAGTGGTAACATGCCTGCCCTTGTAACCTTAGCACTGAGAAGATGAAAACAGGAAGATCCCCGGACCTTCCTGGCTGGCCAGACAGACTAACCTAATTGTTAACATGCTTGTCTTGGTGACAGTCTATGTCTCAAAAAACAGAAAATTGAAAAAAAAAAAAAAACAAAGCAATAACTAATGAAAAAAAAAAGTTAGCCACAGCTGTGGAGTACCACATAATTACATCATTTCTATGCCTTGGGGTCGGGGAGAGGAAAGAGAAGAGAAAGAAAAAAAGAGAGAATAAAGGTAGAACATGTATGAACTACAAAAGTAGACATAGGCTTGGTAGATTGATTGGCTTATAGGTAAGAGGGAGCTGTAGTGATTAATCTTTGAGTCCCCCATTCTTGCTTAGGGAAGCTTAAGTAATAAACAGAAATGTATAACACAGAAGGAGCATTACATACTGCATGCACACACAGAACAGGCCTGGATGCGTTGTGAGGCTTGAATAAACACACTGTAACACAGAATACTGTTTACAATGAATTCATTTCAGGAGAGATTTAGCCCATTCTTCCTTTTAAACAGGAAAAATCCTGAATTATTTATTTAATCACTTATTGATATACAACTTACCACAAAGGTTACTTTGAAGAAAGATAAATAAGTACTTCGAATTTGTTTATAAATCGTTCTGAATTTTTTTTTATCTTTGGGGTAACTAAAAGAATAGATTTTCATACTAAGTGAGATAAGAGTACTAAGTGTTGATGTGTAAAGTATTGGGTTAGTGAGAAAAGAGTAACCACACATGTAGGATTTTGTTCTCTATTTTCATTCAGTTGTTTGGTTTATCTGTTCTTTCTTGAGAGAGTGCTGTCCAGAATGTGGGTGCTGAATTCTAGGACACTGGAAAGAAACTTTTCTCACAATCTCATTAGTACAAAGAAACTAAAGTCTATAAGGTAAGTGCAAAGTGCACACACTTAATTCCTTAGGAGCTGTATTTTTTTTAATAAAAAACTTGTGTTATTACTAAGAGAAAAATATTAGCTAATGTTTCACTGTTTACACAGATATTCATTGAATACTGTAAGAGACACAGAATACAATATTAAGGAATATTAAGGAATAGGTTGCATAAGTTTCTGAGATGACTTTCTCTGTTAACAAGAAGGGAGACAAAGGAAGAACAAGGGCATATTTGTTACATGATATAAATGATACCATTGTGTGCTGTATTTCTGGGGGGTTACTGACAGCTCCTTATAAGGCAAATGAAAATTTCAAGTTTGCAAGCAAAACACAAAGCTAATTGCAAAATACTCATTGGTCCCTTGGCAAACTGCAGGGGGCAAGAGTGAGCTTGTCCAAGTGCCAAACACTTAGATTTCCCTGGGTGCTCTTCTCTGACATGTGCTTTTAAATCTTCCAACTTGTGGTTATTATTTTTCAGCACTGAATTAGTGAATCATTTTACATAGCACCATTATGTAAAATAAAATGATACTTTGTTTCTCTGCATTGGCCAATTACTGGGTGGGGAAAATTGGATGCCTGAAAGACACATGTGTGCATAGTTTGGCAGATTACAGGAAAGTCTTGTAAAATGCTCCCAGATGTTTGATGTAAGGGAGGAAAAACACAGGAGCAAGGAGCAAATGGAGGTAAATTTCACACAAAGTAAAATCTACTGATTCCAAACAAAAGACGAATATGATCGTAGATGTGGAGTCCCTCTGGAAGGTCAACAATTGCAGAGTGTTACTGCATTAAGCTAATTTGATCCATTTGTTTCTCCTTCCTGCTGCGGCTATGCTAGAAGATATTAAGGCATGTTATTCCTAATCATAACAAATAGACACTAACTGTGAACCAACTCATTCGTTTTCTCAATAAAAACAAACAAAAAGTAAAAAAAAAAGAAAGAAAGAAAGAAAGAGAGAGAGAGAGAGAGAGAGGGAGGGAGGGAGGGAGGGAGGGAGGGAGGGAGGGAGAGAGAGAGAGAGAGAGAGAGAGAGAGAAGGAAGGAAGGAAGGAAGGAAGGAAGGAAGGAAGGAAGGAAGGAAGGAAGGAAGGAAAGAAAGAAAAAGAGAAAGACAGGCATAGGCTCATGTGTTGACAAATCCGGATGGGCCTATTTTCACTGCAAGGTCCTGACTATGTACCCCACCATCGGTTTCTAAGGTGGTTTCTGATAACAATGCTGTTATTTAAATCTTTATAGACCATAACTATGGTCTCTTTTTGACACTGGTGAACATCTCCAGCACTTGTCTTTCCCATGGCACAAAGCATATTAAAAATGTCTACAGAAATGTCAGGCAGGATGAGGTTTGTCCAATTGGGATTGCTGTTGATTTTATTGATGACTTAGTATCAGAGTAGGAAGGATATTGTATTCAATGTAGTGGGAGTAGAGCAAAGTTAGCTTCCATCCTCCATCTGTAGAAGAGTCACTGTCCACCAGAAACTATTCCCTTAAGCACAGGAATGTTATATCACACAATAGCTTCTAAGGGAGGGAGACTGGAGGGCCAATGCACCCCTTTGTTTGTTGTTGAGTTCTCAGCATCAGATAGTGCTGGAGTCTCAGACCCGCAGAGACAAGAACGACCCAGACACCAAGACAGGTTCACACAGATTCCCTCTTCCGCAGCTTTCTTGGCTTGCAGCTCTTTTTACTTAGGGCAAGAGCTATATTTATACAGTAGCAGCAACTGACCTCATCTCGCTCCACACCACCTCATCCAATCAGAATCACACATGCTCCAGGCACAAGCTCAGGTCGGTCACAGATAGGCTGACAGATCCAGATCACAAGGAGTAATCTAACTTGGCAGGCAGCTTACGCATGCAGTTTCACTGCGCATGTTTGGGCAAGGCAGTAAACATGTGGGTTTCATGGGGCCTGGCAATGGGCCAGGGTGCCATCTTGGCCCATGCGGTCGCACTCGCTTCCTGCATATAGTGCTATAGTTTGTGGGAACTGGATCCCATGACCTAAGAAAAGACAGTCTGCTTAAAGCAATCCTTGGGGTCAGTTGCCTAGGATACAGAATATATTAGTTCATGTTATCTAGAGCAGCACTTCTCAACCTATGGGTAGAGACCCTTTGTAGGCCACATATTAGATTTTCTACATATCAGATATTTACAGTATGATCCTCAACAGTAGCAAATTACAGTTATAAAGTAGAAACAAAATAACTTCATGGTTGGAGGTCACCGCAACATGACAAACAAAATTAAACGATTGTAGCATTAGATGGGTTGAGAACCACTGATCTAGAGGAGCAGAACCAATACGACAAATGTATGTATATTAAAATAATGTATTAAATCAGTTTACATGAAAATAGTAGCAAGAGTGTTCTTGCACATGAAAAGCTGAGAACCCATTTGTTGCCCATTCCTTCAGGTTAGGTACTTCAACAGTTTGAATAGTAGCTGTCTTAGGACGAAGAGGCAAATATCTCAGCAGTTTCTCAGGCCATAAAGCCAGATATCTCAGTAGTTCAATCTGGTGAGAAAAAATTGGAGACTTGTAGGAGAGCAGCTGTCCACTGGTCAATAACAGAAGCCTGGAAATGCTGGTGATTATATCACTGAAGGATCAAGCAGCAACAGCAACTGGATAATGAGGGAGGCCTAATAAGCAAAGGGCAAATACATCTCTTTTTTGCCATGACCTTTCTGGTATTGGAATACAATTTTTAATAAAATATATTTTGCCCATGTTTCCCCTCCCCCAATTCCTCCCCACCTTTCTACTTACTCAATCCTATATTCTCTCTCTTCCCCTATGTCTCCCCCTCTAAATCTCCTTCTGCCTCCTCTCTGTCTCTCTCTCTCTTAAAAACAAACCTTTGTGAGTTCATATATGCAGCTAATCAGTATCCAAACAAAGTCTTCTTATAGTCATTATTCACCTCTGGATCTACACTCTCTTTGCCTCTTCTTCCATGTTGATCCCTGAGACTTGAGAGAGAAGATGATATGTACATATATATCATCTCTATATATCATCTGAGCATTTCGCTTCTCGGGACCCCTTGTTCCATGTATTGTGCCCAGGTGTGATTTTCTGACATTCTCCATTTCATTTAAAAAGAATTCTCTTCGTTAATGAGGGTTGAGAAGGACACATGCTTGGTTTCACTTCTTAAATAACCAGGTATAAAGGTGCATAGCACATTTATAAACCAGTGGTAACTGACACTGGAACAATAATATGTTTGCTCTAAGTAAGTCTCATTTAGTTGTCAAATCTCAAGTTTCCTTTAATCTGTAACAGATTGTTTTTCCATTTGAATCGTCCCTGACCTGTTTCTAAAAGAGTTTAGGCAAAAGCATCTCTCGTTTTTGTATCCTTGAAGTTTTCACTCAGGATCATTCACAGAGATTGCACCTTAGCCAGGAGGGCTGTAGAAATGGCACTTTCCTTTCCATGTGCATATTTCCAGCACCCACACAAAACTTTGCTATCCTTTTATTGGTGGTTTAACTTTGATACCTCATTTAATGTAGGGTGTGTAATTCTTGCCTCCATGAAATTCCTGTTTCCTCTTTGAAATTCATATGAGTCCTGTAGGATAAAGCCTGGATATATATATATATATATATATATATATATATATATATATATATTGATCATTTGTCTGTTTCAGTATCTACTGAATTTTTCCTAAAACAGTTATCATTATAGTAAGTGCAAAGTGGTTATTTTTAAGTCCATCATTTCCTTTTGACATTTGCTAGTTTGTATTTTATTGGAAGAAAGAGTGATTACTGTTAGATATGGTGGTGGTACACATTTGGAGTTCCAGCACTCAGAGACAAAGGCAAGGGGAGTGCTGCTAAAATCTAACCTGGCCTTGCCTACATACCTTGAGTCTTGTAATGAGCACTGTCTCAAGAAACAAAAGGAGCCAAAATAAATTGAGAAATAAAGAGCCACTATGCTCTCTATTGAACTATGCACATATTTAATTTCACATTTGTGGATTTCTGGATTACCATTTTCTTCAAAAATGAAGAAATTATTACTGACATTAGTTTGGTGCTCATATTGTCCTAAATATGGATCACAGGTGTTCCATCAAGTAATGTCTGCATCCTTCAGTCATATTGTCATTTTCCCATGAGAAAGTTTTCTTTTTTTTGATATAGCATGATGTTCTAGACCCACCTTATACTTTTTCAATCCATTCATGCACTCACTATCTGCCCCCCAACCCTGAACTCCTCACCCTTCTTTTAGAAACCAGACCCCAGGTGTCAGTAGTTCATTCTCTTGTAGATTGGAGTAATATAACCACTCACCGTTTTTCAAATAGTCAGTCATTACAGCATCTTTTTCTAATTAGGTATTTTCTTCATTTACATTTCAAATGCTATCTCAAAAGTCCCCCATACCCTCCGCCCCCACTCCCCTACCCACCTACTCCCACTTCTTGGCACTGGTGTTTCCCTGTACTAAGGCATATAAAGTTTGCAAGACCAATGGGCCTCTCTTTCCACTGATGGCCGACTAGGCCATCCTCTGATACATATGCAGCTAGAGACACGAGCTCGGGGGGTGGGGGGGGGGTAGCAGCAGAGAACACTTTTAAAAATGTCCAAATGGCATTAGATATTCATGATATTTAATTTATTCTTAGAAACTGCTATTTTCAACAAGAGAAAACAGACTAGGAAGAAAGAAACGAATCCCCAAAAGTGTGGGTGAGGTTTAGTTCTTCTTCCATTACATTCTGTGCCGCAGGCATTCATAACTTTTTTGCAATTATTTTTCATCATTTCCAAGAAATTGTCTACATGAAAACCAACCTAACAACAGGAAATATGATGTCCTCAACATTCACATTCATGTTTAGGATAAATTCATCAGTCCACAGGAACACAATAGTATTTGAACCCATGTTTATGTGTCCTCTATATACAATTCTAAAGACAGGCAGAAGCATCTGACTCAGGAAACACAGTGCTGGGAATGGAGTGTCCTGACTCTGACCCCACCACATCCCCACACAGAGGAGAAGGTAATGAAAGCTCTGCTCTGTTATGGAGACCCAGGAACAGTCCCCAGATGTATTCCTGGTGTATACTAACAATATAATTTGTTCATACAGTGTCAGCTTTACCTCATTTGCATTCCATTTTCCACAATGCTATTTAATTCTGTGCATGCTTTGAAAAGTAAATTATGACATTCTGCTGGGAAGATTTCAGCCTATGTGCTCTTTAGAAAGTAAAGAAGCTTTGTAATTATCATTAAGATGGGGAAGAGAGGAGAGGTTCTTCTCACTTGATACTTTCAGAATTTGGTGGTAGAAGTTCATGTACATGTTTGTAGGTTGTATTGAAAATAAGATGTAGAAGATGAAAACATGATGAGTCTGTATTTGTATGTGATTCTGGAAAAAATCATGCACCTGCAGAAGAATTCATGTGGTGTTCATGTATCATTGGTTATGTGTAATCCATAGCTAGGCCTTTTGGTAGCAAGAGGCTTAGACTTCTTCAATGGTCTGAAGGAGATATAAGGAGAACAGAAAAGTACCAGATAAAATGATAAAACCCAAGGCTCCTCCATTCCCTCTTCCTTTCTTCCTTCCTTTATTTCTCCTTCCCTTTCCTCCTGCTCACCTCTTCCCCCTTCCTCCCATCCTCTCCCCTTCCCAGATGTTCACAGAATTCTACCATTCTTTCCTCTCATTCACTATTTATATTTAAGAAATTCAAACATCAGACCACCTTGGAAAGAGACATAGAAGTAAATTAAGGCTTTGTTTTAGATTTGAAGGCATAGATCTACTAGTGAAGCTTGTCGATATTATATAAAATGGGGTAGTCAAAACCCCTCAGCTAATCAATATTATATAAAATGGGTGTAGTCAAAGGCCCCTCAGGGCATGACAATTCTGTGGATAATCACCCTAGAAACTCATGATTTTATTTTATCCAGTCCAGGAGAGTAGAACTTAGCACATCTTATTTTGTTCTTCTTTTCTTCAGCATGGGTACCTAGTCTGTTTAGCTAGTTCTGCATAAAGTAGACATTTAGTAAATGAACAAATCAAATAGTACATTTACATATTTTATATATTATATATTACATGCAATTTTTTTTCTTCCTCCCTCTTCAAAATGATAGTTTCCCCTGATTCTGCCTTTGATATCTCCTGCTCACTCCTAATGGAGCAACATCCATATGGCAACTGCTTTTAGCCTGGATGCTACATGGCTACCATGCCCTGTCTGTAATTTAAGATTTCATTTCTGTTTCCTCTTTGCCATGGGTAGTCAAGTGCTTTCTCTGCCTTTAGACCTCTTCTACTTTTGCTTTTCTTCCTCACGTTATTTTTCTTGTATCCCTTTTGGCCTCCTTACAACATTGGAATCTTCAGCATTATTTACTATTTACTTGATTGTCTTCCTTGGTTGCTGTTTCTAGTAGTGACTCAGTGACTCTCTTCTATTCTTTTCCCCTGTCATGATCATTGTCCTGTGTGAACACATCACCCTCCTAGATTTGGACTATTATTACATCTTTGAAGAGATGCTTGTAGGTAGAGAAGAAATGATACCCCCACAGATTGAGCCCTAGGACACCTGAACTTCTAAAAGACTACAGGATGTGAGTAAGATCCAAAGAAGCTTGAGCATGTGTACCCACAAAGACTGCAGGAACATCAAGATATATCTATGTCCCTGAGCTCCAGCGGTGGAAAAACAAAAATACTAAAGCTACATTCATATAGATGGAATGGTGACAGATAATGAATTAAAACTCCCAACCATGGATGTGCTATTCTAATGTGTTTATAGTCTCAGAGATGATAATAACATTTGTCTTTCATTTGTTATGTTTTAATGTATAACAATTCAAATAAATGCTAACTGCATTTTCACATGGCCCTCTACCTTTTATGGTCCTGGATTGGTTGTAATGGCTTGACTCCTAATGCTAGATGACTCAATTCTGACTCCAGTGTTTCAAAAGTAGATGGCATGCTCTTAGATATGTTGCTTATGTGCTTGAGTTTCCTCACACATGAAATGAACATAATAGTATCTTCACTTGGCTGTTCTAGAAAATACATATGAACATACACTGAAAAGGTTTATCCAATGCCTTGAACCCAGCTCTCACTAATGAGCTGTTATCCCAACTTGATGTTCCCTTACCAGTTGAATCAGCATATTAAGTAGTTCCAAATTCATAGATCCTTTGTGGAAATCACATCACACTATCTACATAAAGTATTCCATGCACAGTAAACACTCTCTCTATGCTGGTTGAATTACTGGGAAGAATGTTAGGATTCTGTACTGGGATTGAGTGAACCTTCCACTCAGTTTATCCTGCAGTGATAGTATTATGGAGCTATAAGCACGATGCAGCCTGGCATTACTTCATTCCCAGTCATATGTTGTGTAATTTATACTCCGAATGTGTCATTGCTTGATGACAGGAAACAGAGAAGCACTCATGTGCACATTTCCACCAGTTACTTAACATGCATTCATCTGATTAAAATTCTCACAGAGTGCATAAAGGTGTCTGCGATGCTTTGAAATGCAGTGCTAAAGAGAGAGAATTCAGTGACGAATATATTCCATTGGGTTTTCATTTTGAGGAAATAAGCGTTTTCCTCAAAAGCAACTTGATGTTACTTGTAAAGAAGTGTTTGGAAATGGAATGCTGAGCCTATCGCCTGTTCAAGTAGGTATATGATCCAAGTATATGGCACACCTGAGGAGATTTTCTTGATGGATGCCAACACTATATAGAATGAATATATGTCAATAGAAATGCTTTAAAAGTAAGAAGAAATTTTAAGTATAAAATACAATCATTTCACATGACAGTCATATAAAGCAATATTTTATTTCATAAGTTAACTTCAATATGAAAGCAGATATAAATATTAAATGGAAAACAGTAAATTTGTCTGCATGGGTTGTGAAGATCATTAAAGGTAATGATCACAATATATCTTTTTTACCTCAGTCCACCCTTCATTGTCATAATGAAAACTAGAGAATATTTTGAAATTCCAGTTTTTTCACAAAATTGTATATGATTATGAGTTTATACAAAAATACAGATAAAAGCTAGATATTACCAAAAACTAAAGAGGGAAAACTCGTTTCGTAGACCTGAGCTAGGGAAGATAGCACCAGCCATCTAATATTAGCCGTTAGCAGACAGAAGCATGTATATTGCCACGAGTAGAGGACAGCCTGAACCATATTGTAAGTGAGATCTCTCTCAAACAAAACAGAGCAGCAAACTGGAGATTCTTAGAAGTGAACTGTTAACTTTGGGAAAGAGAATAGAAGTTGTTTGAGCTTCAGAGTTGCACTCAGTAATGGTGATGGCAGCTAACCCTGTCCTCCAACGCTGAGTCACCTTCTAGAGATGTCTTATTTTGTAAACTTACACTAGTTGCTAGGACATGCTATTATTCACAGTTTATTCTGCCATAAGGGAAACTTAAACTTTTACCTATGGTCCACACAGACAGTTAAAATGCTGGCCAGTTGTGCCCCTATTCCCCTAACAGCACAGAGTCTCCATTATGAGAAAAATCTCAGTGTTTGAAGCTTTTTGAGTTTATTATATTGTATATCTGGTGATTTCACAAGGTGAGCATTTCTATTATTTACTTCAGTCCAAATACAGGCAATTGCATTAATCTGTTGTGGAGCATCAGAGAAATCTACTTAACTACTTGAGTGTTTTGACACCCCATACTTCATCTACAACCTACTTGGTCAGAAAAATGTAATGAGTAGAAAATGTAGTCAATGGGAATAACTGAGTAGTTCAAGGAGAAAATCAATAATTTGCATGCTTTTATGAGGAAAACAACCATGAACCAAGGAATGGAAAACAGGAGTCCATGTATGGGAAGCAAGTCTGGTTATCTCTCTCTTTGCTAGTTCTGTGTCCATAAATTTCTCACAGAAAGGACCCAACTCATGGGGATTCATTTTTATTCCTCATTACTAACTTCCAGGTCATAGCAATCTACTGCCCTTAGACTTATGCATCACGCCAAAGTGATAAAGATCCAGATATGTGGTAGACTACTTTTTTCTCAGTTGTGTCTTAGTGATGACTTTCCCTGTGAGCCACTTAGAAAGGTCACTGAACACTGAACACATTACTGTCTTCTACTGATTCTCACACAAGGAAAGAGGATATGATTCTATAACAAACATCACTCTGCTCATCTTATTAAGTCAGCACGATAAAGACGTAGCATTAAATAAAACATTTCCCCACTGCAGCCCCACTAAGTTCTAAATATATCTCACAGTAAAAATAGATGTAGATGTTACCTGTCTTATTCCTATATTGCCTATATAATTTAGCAACCAGGCAAAGCCTTATGGATAGAACTCATAGAAACCCTACTGAAAAAGAGAAAAGCCTCTGATGTTTAAGGGAAACACTTCCCAAACTTCCTTTATAAAATATTGAAGTAATATTGAATGAAGAGTGTGTTAAATTTCTCCCATGACAAGACCTGTTAAAAGACTATGGCCGTCATCACATGCTCAGAGTTTGCCTTAAAGTATAGCTCTGGCTGTCCTGGAACTCACTTTGTAGACCAGGCTGGCCTCGAACTCAGAAATCTGCCTGTCTCTGCCTCATAAGTGCTGGGATTAAAGGCGTGTGCTGCCACTGCCCGGTGCCAGACTTCATTTTATCATGAGCCATTCCTTGGGGATCGAAGGAAAGTGGCAGGTTTACAGGAAGTCCAACAGAATACACAATTCTTCTGGTCAGTTAAGTTAAAAACTTAGACATTATCCTCATTGTGTTCTCTTCCTTTATTTTCCCTTCTCTAACACACTTAGGACCCACAACTTAACAGTTCCCCTTCTTAGTGTTGTTTTCATGCTAGCACGTTCATAACATAGGCAGTACTGCATACAGACTGCCCTTGAGCTTCATTGTTCATTATCCCACTCAAGTATTGAAACTCTAATCCCCTGTGTAGCTGTATTTGGACACAGGGTCATCGTAGAAGTAATTAATGTGAAATGGGGTCATAAAGGTAGGACCCTCATTTGATAGGATCAGTGACCTGTAATAAGGGACACTGGAAACTTTTGCCCATTCTCCATGCATAAACACTTCAAGGAAGGGCTGTGCAATGACCCAGTAAGAGAGGTAGCATCTGTAAACCAGCTGTATCCTTCCCTGGAAGCAGAACCCCGCCCTACCAGACTTCATCTTAGGCTTCTAGCCTCTAAGTCTCTAACACCATGGGAAAGTGTGTTTCTACTGGAAATACATAGTTTCAGCTGGTCCAGGATGTCAGTTATAGAAGCTTGAGCTTAACTAAGTCCAAGTAAAATAATACAGAATCAGAGACATTAAATATTCATATAGACTCCAAGAAATCAAACAAAAACTGTAAGTACAAGGTCTTAGTATAGATACAGTCGAAACATTTAAAGAGATTACTTCATCTAGACATACAGAGCAAAGGACAACAGTTAGAGCATTGAGTCTCATTTCACTACGCTTGCTGCTTCTGAGATTGTCAGTCTAGGCCCTGCCACTTGTTCAATGTTCCATTCCATCCATATCACCTCCGCACAGCTATGCAACACTCTTGTATTTTTATACTCTAGACAAGTCCTAAATTATCACTTTAATATTCCACCTTCTCCTCAAAGTTTTTTTCCAGGCATTCCCCCAAATCCTTTACTTATATTTTAAAATGTGTTCAAAATAGCCCATATAATTATAGAGTATTATTACTGTTTCAAGACTCAAATGTCAGATTTCCAATTTAACTAATTGTAAAAAGAGTATATAATATTCATTTAAACAAATTATTAGGTTGAAATTTTAGGCTAGCATACAAAATAGCATGTTACATCTTGGCATCTTCATATTTGTGTCACTCCTTTAATACCATATTTATAGTTTCCCTCAGGAAACATTTTTCTCTCCCCTTCTACACTGGACTGCCCTTCGTGGCTAAGGCCATCTTCAGTGCCATAGGTTACTTCAAGGCTCTTCATAGGTCTGTTTATGGTGATTTCACGCTTAGATTTTTTTCTGAGAGTTTCTTGTAGTCCATGTATTTGGTCTTGAGATCAGCATTCAGCTCTAGTTGTCTTTTGTTTAGGAATATTTTATAAAAAATAAATAAGAAATGGAAAAACAAAAGAAAATGAAGTTCTTTGACATAAGTTCAAATCTCCATCCCACCAATAAACCTGCTAATCAAGAAGCAATTATTAAACTTCTACTTAGGTCCAGGCTTTGTAAGATGAAAATGACATTGGTTAAGAACATATTCTTTCTCCTGAGTGTATTTCATAGCTAAACCTACCGCTTCAAATATGCTCAATATAGTAGGGAAATATTTACTCAGTGCATAATAATATTGATGCCATGTACTTAAAAATGAAAAAGAATATGCAACACAGTTTCCTCTATGTCTTCTAATAACAACAAATCTTTTTGTTTGTTTGTTTTGTTTTTTTCAAGACAGGGTTTCTCTGTAGCCCTGGCTGTCCTGGAATTCACTTTGTAGACCAGGCTGGCCTCAAACTCAGAAATCCACCTGCCTCTGCCTCCCAAGTGCTGGGATTAAAGGCATGCGCCACCATGCCCAGCTAACAACAAATCTTGAGTAGTGATTTAATACTTAGCATAGAAGCCATAGAAAAAGTTGCACAGGACTGAGCTGAAATTCTGTCTCATTCCTTTGCTCATTTGTTATCTCAGGACAATTGTTTACTAAAACATAGTTTCTTTATTTAAATCTCTTAGCATAGTCTGGTCTACATATAAATGATTTTAGTCTCTGAAATTGTTATTTGCAACTATTCAAAAACATGGACAAAGAACATTGTTATTTCTTTTCTATTGCTCTTCCAGTGGCCAACCCTGACCCACGTTTTTCTTTTCTCAGAGTTGAAAATATAGTTAAGTGAATCTACCACACAATGAGCTTCCTAGCTGGGCTTCAAGCGGGGCAAAAAGGAGTCAAACAAAGCAAAACAAAATAAACACAAAACCCCCAAAACCTACACAAAATTGATGTGTATAGCAAAGGTTTTAGTGAGAAATGTGGCATCTGTAACCAGCTTTTAGCAAAACCATCTCTATTTATTGTACTTTAGGAAAATATACAGGACAAGCAATCCTTATAATGACTTAGAAAGAATATAGTTAAGTAAAGTGCCAGTGATAAGTGGAGTGCATTTTTGTCTTTTGTATATGATTGGAAATCTTAAGAGTACCTATTAACCAGTTTTTAACTAACAGGGTAAACATATCAGATAATAATAACACTAATAATAAATCTCATTAAATTTTATATAAAAGCATGATCGATGATCTGCAGACACAGGCAGTCCTGTTATTTCTGAGGGGAAGATATTACAAACTGATACTTAAGGCTCTGCACAGCTTTACACCTGAGGTCTGCAGTTTAATTGCTGTGAGGCTGTAGAGATTTGTGAAAATAAGTCATGTCAAACACATTTGAATACTTAAAATATTAAATTGCCACTGGACTTATTAAAATGAGAAATGAGTAAATTCAATACCAGTAGTTTTTTTTTAGGTCACCCTGACAGCATTCTTTATCAGTGGTAAACATATGAATTCATGTCATTTAGGTTTAGAAATAAATAATAATGTTGTGATAGACAATGCACACTGGAATGAAAAAATCTAGAGATACAAGAACCTTTCTGAATGGTTAGAAAACCACAAAATCCTGGATGGGTGGCCTTTCAGGCAAATGGACTTAGGGTTAAATACTAACACTTCTGGTTAGTAATTTGGTGAGGAGTCCCAACCATACAAACCTCAACTCTGCCATCTGTGAAACAGGGATAATAATATCTCTCAGAGCTATTGAGAAGAGACTTACAGGCTCTTTCACAAAGGATGACACTCTATAGGATCCAGGAAAAGTACAAACCTTTTCCCTATCCACCCAAACTCCTGTGGCTATTCCCTAGGTATTCCTACCGATCTGCTGTGCTCTCCTGTCCTTGATAACTTATCCATATATTAACTGCCCCCTTTCCTGGATGCACCTGTTTAATGAGCTCAGAAATGCAAATTTCAGCTCAGTTCATTGGGAACAACACATTTGAGAACCTTAAAAATCTTTGTGAAAACCCTAAGATAAAACAGCAGTGACGTCAGTGAGAACCTTCGAGGAAACAGTTTCTATAGTACTCCACTCTGCGTACTGCGCCATGGCAAGAAGCCTTACATCCTAGCATTATGCATACATATCACCTGTCTCTCCTGCTAGATTCTTCATAATGCCTTGGGATATTTCCCCCATTGACTTTATGCATGTCCTTACTAATGCACTTCTTCCTTTCATAATCATGAAGCAGACTCTAAGACAATAAAGATTTATTTTTTTTATCATTTTATTGCTGTAGTGCAAAAGGTGTTAGCACTTATAATTTATAGTCAAGGTATAGTGTCTAGCTTATTGCACACACCAAGTGAATATTATTTTTATGTAAACTAATGGTGAATGGCATTCAAACAGGACTTTAGAAGCTACAGCCAGCCAGTGAAGTCCAACCTGCCTGCTATTTTAGAGTAGCCTTTAATCACAGCCATAGACATTTACTTATGCATTGCTTACCATTGATTACCTTACACAATGGCAGAGCATGTGGCCTTGTGACCCACCAAGTTTAAATATTTACTCTCTGATATAATCATCACCATCATGATAATAGCTTTCAAAATTGTCTCTTTAAGTATCAGATACATGGCATGCTTTTAATGGCTTTCTTAACAGCCTTTGTAAGGTAGATCTTATTTCTGATATCTTTCAAATAATGAAGATGATACTCTGAGACAGAGCTTAATAAGATCTAAGATCAAAACCACCCCACCCACAACCTATCTGAATCCAGATCTTTTGATGTTTATACTAAACTAAGTGGCCAACATTTATATTAAGGTATTTAAAGTGAACATATGAAGATATTCCCAATGCTTCCCAATAGCAGTGTGTTTGTTCCATAAAACAATTAAATGCTAGACAAAAAAAAAAAAGCAAAAATAAAAATGCCCTGGCCTGTTTTCATATTTTTGGTTTCTATGGATTGACATTGTCTTGTATTTCTTTCTTGATGGGCTTATTTTTCAGTGGAAATGATTATAGGCAATGTAAGCTCTTTTTAAACATCTATCATTGGCATTAAAACAGAGAAACAGTTAAAATATGAAAACAGACTCATATAATAGGGAAAACTCTGGGAGATTACTCAATTGGGCTTCAAAGTAGAATATGAAATTTAATGTGGCTAATTGATGCACTTGGGTAGAAATAATGCCAGGCTAAGTACAGTTTAAATGGTGCTTAATTAGTTAATATGGCAAAGAAAAAAAAATCCTTGCTTGCTCCAGGAATGAAATTTATATTTTGGGCAAGGTACAAGAGTCATGGAAAGAGCTGAGACACTGTCAGCCTGTGTTCAGAGACCATACTATTTGTCCCAGGATACATGCCTTTTGTAAAGCACTGATTATAACATGCCAAGACACCTGGTCCAATTCTGGACTCATTAGGCAACAAAAAGAGGGGAAGCCTATTTCCAGGAAGTAGACTTGTCTGCCAAGAGTGTGAAGGCTGTTCAGTCAATGCAGACAGCAGGAAGGTCTGGAGCTGCAGCAGAGTGTCCTGGCTGTGATCCCTAAAGACTCCCTTGACTATACCCTCTCCTCCAAGCTGCTGTCCTGAGTGGGAGTTCTATTATCCTCAGAAAAGCCCAGTGGTATCTGCATAACATGATTCTAACAGATACCCCACCCCTCTGGGACTGTAATGTAAATCACAGCCCAAACTCACATGAGATACAATTGCTTTGATATGGACCATGCTCCTGTAGGACTCAAACTTATTCAGAATGGGATCTGTACCTTACGCACATTACTAGGACCTACACTAGCCATTCTTCTGGAGAAATTCTTAATTCTACATTGTTACTTTCTCCTTTTCCTCCTCCAAAAGAAGAAAGGAAGCTAAGTATAGCTGCCTCATTAATTATGAAAGAGATTGGGAAGGACAAAGATAGAAAAGTCAGGCTGCCTGTTTATAGAAGTCATTTTACTGGGGAAAGGACATTGGGGTGGGGTAGAAAATACATTAAACTTTTATGAAGGGGGCATATCACAAAGAATTGTAGAAGATTATCAACGGAATCAAATTAACTTCTAAAATGCATAAATCGATATTTAAATTGCCTGTAAAACAATTATGGATTTTTTAAACATAATAAACTTTTGGTCTAGACTGTATAATACTTAAAATTATGGAGTTGGAATTAAAATGTCAGAATTACTTTAGTGTTATAGTATGACATATAGTATGAAGTTAGAATCCCTGGTGCTTGTAGTGTGCTGGAAGAGATTAAAGTATGCTCGGAATAAATGAAAGGACAAGGCAGAAAAAGAAAAAACCAAACAGGGTAGTGTAAACTAGAGAATGATCTGATAAAAGACAGAACTGTGGTCCAACACTCTTCAAAGGATTTCAGGTCAGCATAATAAATTAGCAGAGGGAGCCCAAAGCTTCTCCTTCAGGGCCCATAACTCATCAGGATATGACTCCTTCAGCCCTGATGTGAGAAACAAGCAAATAGGCTTGGGACCATACCTGCTTGTCTTCCTTCCTTCCCTCCCTCCCTTTCTTTGCCCCTCCCTCTCTCTCTCCCTCCCTCCCTCCCTCTTCCTTCCTTCCTCCCTCCCTTCCTCTCTTCCTCCCTCTTCCCACCCAGTTTTCCTCCCACATCCCCTCCCTTCCTTTCTTCCTGGCTCTCTCTCTATTGTCCTCGATCCTTTTCTTTCTACTTTTCTGTAACAACTGCAAGAAACACACTAGAATCAAATCATTCATGAACAAGTTATAAAGTACACACAGCCTTATGGAACATTCAATAAGATTTTAGCATTGACCCACATTTAGCATGCAATTGTAGGTGCAAGTTAAACAATGTATAACATATAATTTCCTAATGCACACAAAACTGGAGCTCTGGGCAAGAAAAGTGGATAAATGTGTTGATGAGTGACTGGACATATTTTCCATTTTTCCACTTTATCTATCTATCTATCTATCTATCTATCTATCTATCTATCTATCTATCTATCTATCTATCTGTCTGTCTGTCTGTCTGTCTGTCTGTCTGTCTGTCTGTCTGTCTGTCTATTTACTTAATTTTGCATCCCATTTGCAGACACTTCTTTTATCCCAGTCCCCTCTCATACACCCCATTCCCTTCTCCCCTTTACCTTTGAAAAGGCAGAGGTCCCTTCTGGGGAAACAAACCCTCCTGGAACCTCTGCAGGACTAGGCATATCCTCTCCCACTGAGGCCAGACAAGATAGCCTACCTAGGAGAGCAGGATCTACAGGTGGGTAACAGAGTCAAGGTAAGCTCCATCTCCAGTTGCGGGGGTGGGGGGTGGGGGGGGGATCTGCATAAAAATCAAGCTGATCACCTGTTGCATATGTATGGGGAGTGTGTGCCTAGGTCCAGCCTTTGTATGTCCTTTGGTTGGTGGTTTAGTCTCTGGGAGCCCCTGAGGATCCAGGTTAGTTGATTCTGTTGGGCTCTTTGTAGAGTACCTATCACCTCTGTGTTCCTCAATTCTTTCACCAACTCTTCCACAAGACTTCCTGAGCTCTATCTAATGTTTGGCTGTGGATCTTTTCATCTGTTGCTGGCATCTGCTGGGTAGAGCCTCTCAGAGGATAGTTATGTTAGCCTCCTATCTGTGAATCCAGTATGACCAGTATAAACAAAGCCTGTGGCTCCATGGTAGTTGAATTTTAACTCTACTCAACAGTGTTGATTATCAACTTTGAGGACCAGAGGGTACAAATATGATTGCTATGGCTGATTTCTCTCAGAACATATTGTGTTGGGGATGGTAGGATGGACATAAGCACTGGATTAGGTATGAGGTAACAGGATCAGACTAAAGAAATATAAATCATATGCTACTGAGTTTCAGAGGATTCTTAAGGCACACTTCATTGGATAAAGGGATTTCAGGCTTAGGTGATACTGGAATCAGAATTTGAATGTCAAGTGTAGATGGATTTCAGATGCCTGGGTTGTGGTAAGGAGCAGTGTTAGCAGAAGTCAGAAAAATGAATCACTGCACAGTTTCAAAGGAGAATGCACGTGGTATTCCTGTGAATTGATGCAGTTTAAACTCAGAGAAATATTCCCCCAAGTCGGCTTCATCAAAGCTGTCAGTGTGTTTAGACAAACAGGGCCCCAAAGGGAGTGCAACACAAGGGACTGTTGAAGTCTGTAAGAAGCTCTTACAATTCAAATGTTTTAAAAGCACAGCTCTTAGAGTCTGCATTTCAGGGATAACCTTCCAGAGTAGGCAGGGCTAGGCTCTCCCAGCAAGGTTCTCCACCTCAGGTCAGGTCATGACCTTGTCAACAGCCCTCTTGAAGACATCAGGCTTACAACAAGAGAGAAACCTCTTATTGACACCTCTGGACTGTATTGTCTCCTCCGCCTACCAAATCATCAAGGATGCTGTCAGAGAAAAGCAGTTTAAATGTATGGATGAGGGAGCTCTGCCCAGGATCTTTTCTCTTTTGGGGTCTGCTGCTCTAAGGATTCCCAGCAGGCAGGCACTCTGTGAGTTTACAGTGCTGTGCTCCTAATTTGAGGTGCTTGGATTATTGAAATCTAGGGTGGTTCCTACAAATGTGAATGCCATGATCCACCCTCCACTTTCACTGAGCCTCTCAACACTACCAGCACCTCAGCTGCTCCAGACTTCAGGACTTAATCGGCTTTTTACAAAAGGAAGATGGAGGAAATTGACCTGAGCCAGCAACTCCACTGATTTGTCTGCAAATCCAAATGTTCAGAATGGAGTTCTCCTTCAAGTCCAAAAGTCAGAAAATGGGGAAAATAGTCTAAATCCTGTGCAGTGAATTAGTGGCAGAGACCTATGTACCTGCCATTGTTGTGATTCACTCTTCCTGTAGTGGCAATTACCCTTATCACACACACAATAGAGAAGCCACAAGGAAAACAGTTCCTGCAAACTAATCTTTGACATTGCACTTGTGTCTGTCTCCCAGCTGTGATCTTGGTCTTCCCAGAGACGAGTACAAGCCATATTATTTCCTATAGAAAAGCAGTGATTTGTGGTTCGTTACCATTAAACTGTTATCAGTTCCTTGGTAATTTACAGTTGCTTTCCCTTTTGCTGTGTCTTCAGCAGACGGAATAGATCCTGGGTGATGTGGAGATGATCATTAGGAATCAAAATGACATGAATCCCACTCTTCAGAAATCTGGGGAATAGGAAAAAGCTGAATAGATCTCTTGTTTTAGTATGTGAAGCTGTTCATGTATTTATAAGAAATTAATTAAGAGAGAAGAAAGCAAAATATATGGAGAACTATATTAGATAAATTTTAAATGGTTATTTTTAGAATAAATGATCAAAAGTTATTATTATTATTATTTTGCTATTGCATTCTCTTTAGCTGTCCATTCAGGAATGACATCATAGTTTTACTGCACCTACTAGTCCATATGTGCCTTGTTTTATTCCCCCATAGAGTTATGCAATCTATTCTATAATCTATAGAGAAATGATCTCCAAAGATGATAAATATTTCTGGTAAAATATTGAGACCACATGAATAAATGGGGAAATGTAAACTCCCAGGGTAAGTTTAGACCCTCGGGTTCATTCTAGAACCCAGGATGGAATCTTGGTTCTGCTTTTTATTACATGATTTGAGATGAGCTTTTCATTATTTTTTTTTAATCATTCTGTGGAATGGAGGGTTATAGGGTTATATTTTGTGGCTTTGTTTTGTTTTGTTTTGTTTTGTTTTACCTCTAGGGCAGAAATTATGACATAACTCAATTCAAGAAATGTTTTGCAAGTTAACACATTTTAAATGCTTTAGGCAATTTTTTTGGCATATAGTAAGTATAAAATTC
Organism: Mus musculus; assembly: GCF_000001635.26. Lineage (NCBI taxonomy): Eukaryota > Metazoa > Chordata > Mammalia > Rodentia > Muridae > Mus > Mus musculus. The sequence continues at coordinate 76,923,435 of NC_000073.6, forward strand.
TTAATGATTAACATTAACATGAATCAGAAAGATGTCCAAGATGACAAAATGGCCCAAAGGAAAAGATGAATGAATATGTTGAGTGATGGGAACCAAAAGGAAAATGGAGACTACTTCCCAGAGACAAATGTAATTTTCTATTTTACCCTCTACATTCATGTAGATTCATATAGCTCTCTGCTAGGGAAAAGAATAGTGGACCAAAGGACCCAATGTACAACTTAACAGATTCTTCCTCTATCTCATGCACCCAGGGGAGAATCTACTATTGAGTGGATTTGAAGACAGAGCTATGCAGCTCTGTAGGATCCTACATGACAGATGCCATAGTTCTGTATATCATTGTAACTTCAAGGAACACATGGAGTTCACTTGCTATCCAAATATAGTGCCCCATTTTGATATTCTCACTTGTTCATTCTGTTCTTTTTTTTTCCTTCAGACTTTCCTGAGAACATTCTCATTTTGCTGACTGGTCAGTTGCTACATAGAACAGCAGTGTCCTCAACTGAGCTATAAACTGACTGGGAATTTGGTGTACCAGGTCCGGTTTCTCTGCTTCATGATGTATCTTCTTACTCAACATTATCACTTGAAAGCGGAGTCATCATAGCAATGAAATTTGATAGAAAATATTTAGAATATTCAAAACCCAAATCCTTATAAAGAAAGCAGAAAAATATGAAAGTGGGTACAAATAAACAAAGCTGCCAGGGACCCTACTGTGGAGTCAGACTGTGGATAGTTGGCCTGGAAGAGGAGGCTGTAAGAGCACAGAGGCAAGCAGTGCAGGCCAGTTGTGGGATGGTCAAAAGAACCATCTGTGCCCAAAGCCAAGGCAAGGTGGAGGAAGAAGTTAATAATAACAATTTCAGCTTTCTAGACATGTATAGACATATCAGGGCTTAAAAAAAACAGACAAAGTTAATGGCCAGAGAAGGCAGATGGCAACCCCTACACAACAGCAGAAGGTAAAACCTAAGGGAATTTTTGCTTTTTATTTTTTATGTTTAGATAAATTATATTTTGTATGCTTATCATTTGAACAGGAGAAAAATAAGAAATTCAGATGTTTAGAGGAACAAAGGAAAGTTGTTATTCCAGCAATGATTAGTATCCTATCTTTACCATTTTAACCATTGAAGAAAGCACTTCTGAGGAGAGCCACCCCCAGTTTCTGACACCCATAAAGAAGCTATAGGTCATTCTGCTGAAGGTTTCATGTGATGAGTTATCCATATATTGGTACCCCTTTTGAACAGGATATTTTCATTCTTCTCAAAAAGGAACAAAATCAATATTGGAACAACTCACTGGGCAACATTACACTGGTAATCTGTAAGCAATGGAACAAAGAGAAGTCTGTAAATGTTTGATCAAGAGAAACTGCACATCTGTAAAGGAGAAATGGAATCATGCCCAGTAGAGGAACGGGTGCTCCAGTGTTTAGAGCCTATAGCCTCAAGACTATCTTACTCGAAGTCTTAGTTAAGGTTACTATTGCTGTGAAGGGACACCATGACCAAGGCAACTTAGAAAAGACAGCTTTTACAAGTGCTTGCTTACAACTTCAGAGGGTGAGTCTGCAGTTGTGGCAGGAAGCAAGGAAGCAGGCATGGCACTGGAGCAGTGGCTGAAAGCTACAATCACCAGGATAAGGAGGAGTAAGACTGGGTCTGGCATGGGCCTTTGACTTCCTCATCCTAGTGAAATACTTCCTCTAATAAGGCCACATGCTTCCTTCAAATCCTTCCTCTGTAGCCCACCAACTGGGAGCCTATGAAGGGTATTCTCTTTCAAACCAACATACCCTCCAGCACTGTATAAGATCCAAGGTAATTAATATCAGTCTAAGTAGGTATACCTGCTAGAGATAACACAGAAAGAAATTTGCCGGTCATTGAAAAGAGTAAAGGACTCTGACATCGAGGATTAGAGTTCTTCCTCAGGAATAAAGTCTTTCAATTCTATGCCATGCACATGGAATATGAATACGTTTTGTAACCAAATCATCCATTCTAAACATTTCTGCATAGTCAGTGGAATCCATCTACTCATTGACACTCCTTTACTTCACTCACTCTGTAATTTTCCTCCATTTCTCCTTTTTCAAGAACATTCCCTCTTATCTTCAATGAAGACAGTTGAGTATGATGGAAATCTAAGAGTTTTGAAGTTAGCCAAATTCTATCATGCTAGGCTAGCTTGTGTGTATGTGAGGTGATTGACTTAAAAGCCAGCCTGGTCTACATAGTAGTAAGTTCCAGGAAAGCCAGAGCATCATAGTGAGATACTCTCTCTCTCTCTTCCTCTCTCTCTCTCTCTCTTCCTTAATATATCTAAACAATTATCAGCCTGAAAGCCTGAACATTATCTTGTATTTTTCTTGAAGAGGTAAGCATCCATTCCTTGACCTGTATATGCCAGACATGCAAGTCAAAGTGTACTATGTGGAGAATCATCTACAGTTTCTTCTTTTCCAGTATGTGTCTATCTACTTTTTTACATCCTTAAATATCTTTAATAACCTGTTCGTTTTTATAATTTGATGTTTCAATGGTATCAAATATCCCTTATCCTATAAATGATTGACTCCATAGTTTTACTAACTAAATTATATGCCCACCAATATGAGACAATTCATTGACTTGGTCAAATAACTATTTGTAATATACAGTTATTGAGGTAAAATGTGATCACATCCTCAGATGTTCCTCGGCATTGCAGGGCATACAATATTTATTATGAGCAAAGACATGGAGCAAACATTGCACATATTGGGCAAAGGTGATGCAAAGGAATACAGACATGGTTGAGACTGTATGACAAGTGTGGTTATACTATTAAAACATGGCAAATGAGATAAGTAAGACAGGAAGTAGATATATGACAAAATCAAGGCATAGAGAAAAGAAAGAGGTGAGAGGGAGAGATGTGATCACATCCATGGAAAAGAAGGGTCTGCAGATTTTGTAACCATCTGACTTAGCATTCTAGATATCAAGTAATAGAAAGATAAAAGGTACTTGAACATGAGAAGATAAAGTGAATTAAGGTCATAGATGTACTTTTTTTTTGAGTGAATGGGTGAGATCAATTTCAGAGTCTTCAGAGATAAACTAGGAACTGAAGGATGAAGAGAATGTGAGGGTCATTCATAGAAATATTGAAACTGACTCGAATCTCTATAAGGTTTGGATTGATTTAGTAATAGTTATTTAAAAAGAAGAAAAAAATCCCTACATGTTTGGGTGACTAGACATGGAAAGATAACAAAAGTGAAAGTATTTAGGAACAGAAGTAAAAAGAACTAGGGACTGAATGGAAGGAGAAACACAGTAACTTGGGTGAAATTAAAAGACAAGCAAAGCAATCCATTTGTTTCCAGAATAACTGGTATGTGGGGTGTGATAGGGCAATTAGGTACTATCTGATAGTAATAATAGGAGAAAGTTATTTTAAAGGCTAGTTAGTAAATTCAAAAAAGTAAAATATGGATAAATGCAGAGTAAATAGTATATATTCTTGTTTTATTTCTTTGGAATTTCCACTCAATGTGAAATAAAAGAGAGCAAAATGAGAACTCTCAAAGGAGGGAATTCTAAAGCACTTGAATTTTGTATATCTCCAGATCACAATGCAACATGACAAGTGTACAAATATATAGCCTAGGGTTGTGGGGTCAGAAAAGGGATGCAGTGGCCCATGCAGGCTAGTGCAGCCCTAGGTGACACAGAGAGTGATCTATTGACTCTTCCAAAGTAGTGGAACTCTAGATTATATGGGGCACTCCATAAAGATGTGAATGGTTTAAAGGACGTAAGTACATCTTAGAACATTAGGTCGACAGAGGAAAAGATAGGAAAGAGATCTCTCCAGTATGGTATAGGGACTAGATATTTTCTCTTCCATCAATACTGGGATTTAGGCTAGCTTAATCTTGTTTAAGCCTTGTACATGCAACCACAGATATTACAACATGATTGTTAAGATAAACATTTGTGTGAAGAAGACATTTTGGGGATAATCTTTTTCAACCTCTTAAATTCTTCCTGACTCTTCTACAATGTTCTCTGAGACTTGGTGGTAGTGAAAATTAAGATCCCGTTGAGAGATAAGCAGCGAGTCTCTTATTTTCACCTTTTGAACAGTTGCATATCTCCTATTGACTTCCATCCTCTATTAAAAGATACTTTTCTGGCCAAGTTAGAGAGAAGCACAAGTCTATAGTCATAAACTGAAATATTTAGAGGGTAATTTTCACAATGGTTATTTGGCCAAAGAACAATAACAGGTTCTACTCTAGGGCCTATGAAATCTCTAGTCATGTGAACTTAAGGAGAAATTATAGTTTCTAGGCATTATGTTCCTTCCTGTAGAGCAAAACTCAAAATCTAATCAGAATGAATTGAGTTACCCCATAACAGCCTTACAATTATTTCAATGACAAGTACATCTTTCCTGGCAGGTAGCCAGGAAAAGAGTACAGTGCTGGGTAACACTACCGATAAATTTTTCTTCCCTGAAAACCATAGAGCCTTTGACACCATGAAAGCTAGCCAGCAAAGAAGAAGTTTCCCAGTCCAATTGAGAATGATTTCTCTGTCCTGCAAACAAAGTTTATGGTGTCTCACTGTGTAAGTTATCATGGGTAATGAAGGGTAATTATAATAGACTGTGTTGTTTGAGAGATATTTGAGAGCACTATGACCAATAAGTCATAGGATATTATCCCATGCCTTGTACTGTGATTTTCTTTTAATTATCTACATCTTCTGGGAATAATATTATCTACCCATGGAGGGTAATCCTGCTCAAACTATTTTCTTTTGAAGTTGTACTTTAAAATTAGCTCCCTAACTAGTTGTTTCCATGAGACTTTTTCTTTTATATCATTAATCTGAGTTAGCCTACTCTACTAGATAGCTGTGCATAGGGCATTACTGTACACTGTGCCTTGGAGCAGTTAGGATTCCCTTGGTGTGCTGAAGCTGTTTGGTATGTTGGCCTATTTTTGCTTTTGTTTAGTTAGTTTTAGAGGTCATATTAAAATGTCAATGTGAGTATCCTACTGTTCCCCTTATGTTTTCTTTCATTAGTTTTAGAGGTCAGAGTCTTACATTTCGGTCTTTGATCTATTTTGAAGTGAATTTTGTGCAGGGAATCATTATGGAGATCAGTAAGGTGTGCTCTCAAATCCTAAGAAGTAGATGTATCATGTGATCCAGCTATTTTACTGCTGGATATATAAACAGAGCTTTGTAATTAGTACTGCAAAAAGAAACGTTCATGGTCATGATGATTGTAGCCCTAGTTATAATAGCCAAGTAATGGAAGCAACCTAAGTGACCATCTTATGTACATATCCAAAGTATTTAGAGAAATGTTTTACACACACACACACACACACACACACACACACACACACACACACACACACACACACACTGAAAGACTGTCATTGCTAGCAAAGTAGATAGATCTAGATGATATATCGTGTAAAATGAGCCCACTGTAGAAGACCAGTACTGTGTGTTTTCTCTCATTAGTGGAAGCAAAATAAAAGTCTGACATGAATTGAAATAGTCATGGCCAGAGTTAACAGAGAATGGGATAGTTGAGATGAGAAAGTAGAAAACAGGGGGTTGAGGGTGATCAGTGCATCTATTTGCATACATACAAACACGCATTCATACATATACATATGCATTTGTGTGTTAAGATATCATGATGAGCCCCCTAATATGTAAAACAAGTACATATTGGTAAAACTAAATAAAATACTTGAAGGAAATAATTCACTTGGAGAAAAGGATATTTAACATAGACAACATATTTTTGTTTCCTTCTGGATTGCATTAAGTCAAATAAAAAGAAAAATAAATAAAAAATAAATAAATAAATAAATAAATAGGTGTCAGGGATGATGCTATGGTAATGATCATGACAGTGAGCTCAAAGGTGCAAACAGATACAGCCATAGCTGAAGAGGAAATGTGACCGCACCATTCAGATGTTTAACACGTGCAAATGAAAGGTGTTAGACATTCTGCCATACTCAGGGACTTTCTGCAGCACAAAGGTGACACTGAAATGAAGACTCCAGGTGCTTCTTATGGCCCTCCAAAGACTGGATGTGTGAATTTAGAAGTGTCAGTGGAGGTGTGAAGCAGTAACATGCATGGTTGGCAAAGAATAATTTTTCCACGGAGGAGGTGCCTAGGGAAGCCAATGTCATTAAATTTTTATAATTTCTGTTGAGTGCCCATGACTAGTAGTCCTGACAATAGTGCATCAATTAGTGAGAATGGCCTTTTATCTCTTAAAAGAAAGGTATGCAACTAACAGTCTCCCGATCTTGTTTTCATTTCCAAGGACAAAGAAAGCAATTGTTTTCAGATTCATTATCTCTCTAAACTTAAAGGTCCAGATCAGCCGAGCTGAGTACAATTGAAACTGGAAACGTAAAATATAATGAGGAATAAACATAACAATGTTTTCCATGGAGTGCGAACTTTAGTGTGATTTTCCAAAGTAAAGACATAAGATAAATCAATTTATAGACTCAGAGCCATTGACTGTCAAGCTGCACAGGGTTCACATATAGAGTCTATATCTTTGCTTTAATGTAGGAGGACTAAGGTGCAGAGTAAGCACCCTGCCATTGAGGTTATTGAATTACATCAAAGCAGATGAATCTTGGTCAGAACACCAGGAAGTAGACGTTGTTCCTGCTTAGTACTGCTCTGCACTGGGGCATTTTTTTTTTCTGTAATGCGTACCTTTTACATTTTGTTGTCTAAAAGTTAAATCTAGGGAGATTTTGTTTGGCATTTATTTTAAGCATAAACATGAACTTGTAGGAAAAATTGTATGTGCCCTGCATTCCAAAGGCATGGTATGAAGCCAAGTAGCCATTATCCTTGTCTCTCAGAAACTTCTGTTGATGGGCTCCACAGTCATCAAGGTACAAAAGAAATATCTGTTTTAGAGATGTGGTAAATGAAAAGCAGAAAAACTAGGTGAATGCCCCCAACACACACATAGAATGAACTGTCCCACACACACTCATAGAATGAAGTGAAGAGTCAGGAACTTTTCCTCCTGATGCAGAGTTCTTTCCATTCTGTCATCTGAGAGCATTTACCTGTCAGATTAGAGTTGGTAAATTGAGTTTTGTGAGGTACTGAATTTCTAATAATATTTGACTCTTCAGATTATATCCAACGCTATTCAAAGAGAAATCAAATGACCCGTGTTGGCAATGGTCTGAGTCAAGAACCCCATTCATCACGAGTGGGGATGTAAACTGTTGCAGTCATCAAAGAAAGCAGTGTAGAAGGTCCCTCAAAACCATGTGACTCACTTACACTTTTCTGGAGAATCAGCCTGATTGGCTTGGAGTTAACATAGCACTAGGGTATTTGCACATTTGTGCTTATTGCTATACTGAGCACAGTAGTGAGGAAATGAGAATATAAAATATCCACATGAATGAAGATGGTCTGATGACACCTAATGTATGCCGTCCAATGAAATCAGTGTTTTAAAAGTCACCTTGGTTCATTTTGTAACTGTTTTGCAACCTCTAATGGTGCTTGCTGGAAAGTATATTTGCAGGCTTCTGGTGGTGAAGATGGGCAAATGCATAGCAGAGCCCAGCTCATTCAAATGCCTGTTCATTCAGAGCCCCAGGACTACCTAAACCTGAGGCTAAAGAGAAGTATCTACCTTTATTTCAATTTTTGATTTAATTTCAAGCACATATTCAGAATTAGATGTTAAATTTTTATTTTAAATATATCGCTTATCCTGTGGTGAGGCTACAGGTCAGTTTGCAGAGTGCTTTCCTGGTTTCCAACTACTGATGCATAGGACACCTCATCCCTTGAAAACCTTACAGTTAACAAAGTGTGCAATCCCCTTTTAAATGCAGGCAATGGTAGCCATGTAGATGCATGCACATTTTCTTAATAAGTCATAGATTGTGTGTGTGTGTGTGTGTGTGTGTGTGTGTGTGTGAGAGAGAGAGAGAGAGAGAGAGAGAGAGAGAGAGAGAGAGAGAGAGAGAGAGATCCTCCACATTTATAGTTGTTTTCAGAAAAAACTAGTCTAATAATCTACCATCTATACTATCATCACAGAAAATTTCTATACGGGGATTTTACAATTGCTTCTAAATATGCAGCAGCCATTGTTAGTCAACAGTTCTTCTTCTGGTCCTGGTTCTTAAGCCTGTGCACCCCAATATTATATGTATATACTCCTAAATCTGGCAGATTTGTCTATGGTTCCTTGCTCTCAAAGCCATGATTGATGTGAAGTGTTACAGAGATTAGGAAAGGCAGTACTCTTGAAAATTAAGTCCTTTAATATAGGGCATGTGACATGGAGTTCATTTTTTAGAATTTTGGAGGCAGCGGAGTATTTAATGTACAGGCTACATTGGTGTGACTGGGCTTGATGGTTTGTCCCTGGGCTCTGCATATATTAGCTGTGTGAAACAGGCAAATCTTTTGCTGTTTCTGCATCAATTTCTTTCATCTTAACTAGGACAATAATATCATTTCATATCCTGCTTTCTGATTGTTTAATGATGCCTTATTCAGTCTTTTATAAAGAATGAATATGTGTATATATGTGTGTGTGTGTATTTATATGTGTATACATACATGTGCGTATGGCACATGAGATTTTGTGAAAAAGAGATAGATGATCCTGCAGAAATTGCCTCAAAAATTATGGAACCCAGGAGACCTGATATCTGTATCTGTGAGCTAGATTTCTAAACGAAATTGTAGGACATTATAGTGTGAGTTCAAAAGCCTACTGAGGATGCCACTTTGTGTGTGTGTGTGTGTGTGTGTGTGTGTGTGTGTGTGTGTGTGTATCTGGAGAAACAGGTGACAATTTCCCAACTCAGAGTGAGAGTTAATTCATCTACCAGTGTCTCTTTGTTCTGTTTGTACTCTTAAAAATTTGGTGATTTTATATACCATGACAATAAAGGCACACAGGCTATTGAGTCATTCAGGCTATTGGATCAGATGGTAATCTCTTATAGAAACACCATCATAGTCACACCCATAAAGAATACTCTAACATCTGTCTGAAAGTCACTTAGCTCAATAAAGTTAATACACAAGCTGACCTTCATATATCAGAATATTCAACCACCACTTATGATGCCACCTGATATTTAGTAGCTAAAACATAAACATTGATTACTGTTCTTTGAGTTCCAGGAATTTGGTCCACATGTTTCTTAGTGTAACTAACATGCATTGATTCTTTATTATGTAAACATCATGACCATAATGGTTTTATATGTGCTTACAGCAATATAATAGCCACCTGTCATAAACGAAGTTTATAAGTGAAGACATGGGCTACAGAAAGTAAACAGATCTTTCCAAGAATTTCACAACCAACAATTGGCAAGTATTGTGGTTTAAATGAGAAATATCTCCAAGAATAGTAGATACTTGAATACTTGGTTTGGGCCCTAGCTGGTGGTATTATTTAGAGTGGTTATGGAGGATATAGCCTTGCTTGAAAAGTAATATGAATGTGTAATAGCCTCACTCCTCTTCTAGTTTGGTTTCTCTGCTTCATGTTTGCAGTCGTAGATGTGGTCTCAGTTTCCTGCTCTGGTCTCTGGGTGCCATGTCTTCTCCTACCCCATTATGGACTCTCCCTCAGAGACTGTAGCCCAAAATAAACTTATCCTTTTATAAGTAGGAACTACAGAAATTAAAAAATATCTCAGCTTAATACTTTTATCAGGTTGCAAGATTATTCATCCGTTGCAGCACAGATGGCAAAGAAAACGTTTTTCATAGTCAAACATACCTAGAGCAATCTCCATTTGTGGCCTTACGTTCCTTCCTGCTGTTGAGACTATGGAATCCTTCTCAACCTCCTGTAAGCAATCTTCCCTCTTATCCTTCATCTGGGACTTAGGCAGTCATCACTTATGTGGAGAATGATCTCTGTTGATTTCCTGATGAGGAACATTCCTTTAGCTGAAATCATACTTTGTGCTAGACCTAAGCAGCTGACAGATTTGCTTTCAAATGTTTATGTTGCAGAAAGTACTTAAAGGAGGAAGCTTTTATTCTGGTTCATTGTTTGAGAGAGGATTCAGTGAATTAAGAGCATTAATGAATGAATTGTGGCTGGGGCACTGTGGTAAGGAGGTTGCTCAGCCAGCTTGTAGTATCTTGCCAGAACTAGAAAGCAGAGAGATTTCAAACTGTCAGAGAGCCTATATCAGTGTCATGCTTTCATCTGTCATTTATTGCAAGTACTGTGACCTCCATAAACTGTGACACCAGTACATCAACTGTCCAGTCACATGATCCTGAAGGGACACTTCACATCCAAGTCATAGCAACACAGAAGCTATTCTTTTTAATTAAAGAAACTGGGTCCCAGGCAGTTGTGAAAATTATGCAAGGTTACATAAGTATCTTTAAGTATAAGGATTGAAAACTAGGCTTATATGACTCTTACTATGTCTCTACTTCTCATGTGATATGACCCTGAGTGGATATTCCAATAAAAAAGATGACTAGAGTGGTAATGACATCATAATTCAGGTTGTAGGAAGTAGTGCAACATGATGGATTTTTGCTGTCGATGGCAAGGGAATGGCAAGGAGAGCATCGTTCATGAAAGATGCAGAGAATGGGTTAAAAACAAATGTGAAGAAGACTAATGAAGATGTAAGTTTAAGGTAGCAAAGTGATGTTTGTGTCTCTTCTCTTGCACAAGGTAGAAGATAAAGGATGGAAAGAAAACTGCCACTTTGCTTAGAGAACAGCCAGATGACCTCTATGGGCAGACTCACTGCTATGGAAGGCTTCTTTGTCTCTTTAAAGTATAATGCATTTAATTTATTATGGAAAATCATACATTTTTGTACAGGGCATTTTGATTGTATTGGACTGCCCCAGAGCCCCACTCATATCTATCCAACCTTCATATCCTCTGTTTATGCTCATTTCATTTATAGCACACATGTCTAATTAGTGGTGCCTAAGTGTATGTGGGAATTGGGCCATCTAATAAGACATGGAAAACCTATAGCAGTCCTGTCCCTGAAGGAGAGTGACTATCTCAGCGACAAGCCACTGTTAGTAACTTCTCTGTTAAGAGTGGTATCTCAGGGGCTTCTCTTCAGTGTGTTTACAGACTTTTTCCTCTCATACCATGTGAATAAAGAGTGCTCACTCTTGGCTGACAATTAAATTAAAGTGGTTTCACAAACATAAACAACAATAAACTTTTAAAAACGGACCATGAATTTGAAGAGAGCAAGATTGGTGTATAGGGAGGTCTGAAGGGAAAAAAGCAAAATGAGTAATGATGTCATTATATTATAATTTGAAAGAACAAAATAAATAATTTAAAAAATAATCCATGCTGATTAGGAATATTTTAAAAGTAAAATATTCACATAGTCACAGTGCACTTTTATTACCATCTTCTAGTTCAAACTTTTATTTACTTATTTATTTACATTCCAAATATTGTCCTCCTCCCAGTCCTTGTAGGTCAATCTTTTTATAGAGAGCTATCAGTTGCATGTATAAAACAGACATATGTAATTCTATAAATCCCTTAATATCTTTTATATCTGTGTATGCATGTATGTGTGTGTGTGCTTGTGTGCATGTGTGTGTGTTATGTGTGTGTGTTTGTGTGTGTGGTATATGAATGTGTTCATGTATGTGTGTTTAGTAGTGGTCTATACGTGTTCTCACAAAGATCATAACTCTATCACTCTCTGCCTTATTCTACTGAGATAAGGTCCTTAACTGGACCCAGAACTCACTGGATTTTGCTCTTGTGCTAGGGTTACAGGCATGGATGGCCACATCTGGTTCTTAGGGGATTGGTTGGAATCCAGCCTCAGTTCCTCATACTTGAGAGCAGGTGCTGTTATGTCTTGAGTCATCTTCTCAGCCCTAGTCATGCTTTCCATTTCCTTACTCATCTCTGTGTATCTCTTTTGAGGTCATATACTGTCAAATAGAAGCATCCTTTTTCAATGTGTAAATGTGATACTCATGTGCCATGATTTAAAATAATGTAAAGGTGCCCTGTGTCACTGAAATGATACTAGAATATCAATAAAGGAAAGTAATAGGTGAAGGCATGCTCTCAGTCATCATTGTTTACCTATTTTATTATAGTACAAATATCCCTGCATTTCATTGCATTCTTGGAACAGTGCGTGGCAGTGAGAACACAGAGTTAGGATTACCACGAAATGCGTGCAACTTCGATGAGCTCAGGATGAATAAGTGCCAATTATTAATAGATAGAATTTGTTGCATGTCTACACTGTGTTAGATATTCTACTAGGGAAATGTATGTATATTGCCTTCTATTTAATCCACAAAGCTTTATCAGTGTTCTGTTATGAATTATTGTAGAAAGGGTAAACCAAGGTTTAAAGATTTTATAAAAATAGCTCAAGGCTTATTAAGATGGTAAGTGATATGGTTACAGTTCAGTGGCTGTTTATTTAGTGAACCTTGATGGTAATTGTACATTAGAAAGGATGAATAGGCTTGGACTATTAATAATGATCTAACTTCAAAAAAATAAATGTTAGACATTAGAGCATTTTCATACCCCATACTCTATTTATTCTCTAATACTCTCCCTAAATTTTTAGCTCACAATTTATGTTTAGATTTGTTTCAGCCACTATGAAAAAACATCCCAACAACAGCATCATTAGAGAAAAAAAAAAGAGTGATCTTAGCATACAGTTTCAGATTGCACTCCATTATTGTAAGAAGTTAAGGCAGAACATAAAGTAGCTGATCACAACCACAGTCAAGAGAATGAACCCATGCGTGCTCTCTCATGCTCAGTGCTCTACCTATACTTATATGTTCTGGTATTCCCAGCCCACTGGGCTGGATGCTTCCATATCAATTAAGACAATCTCACACACGTATGCTCACTGGCTAACTTGATCTAGACAATCCCTCACTGAGACTCTCTCCCTCAGAGATTCTAGTCTCTGTCAAGTTGAAAACTAAAACTTACCATCATAAGAAACACATTTAATTTGATACCATCATATAGAATGTTTAGCCATTTCGGGTGGAATGAAAATACTCTGGAGGCAAAAGTCATAACTTATAACACTCATCCTTGTATCTTCATGATTACAATATTTCTTAAGAGACTTGTTTTCCTGTGGTGCATCGGACACTGGGTGTACAAGTCACTGTCTTTGTGGCCCAAGCTATGTCTTCAAAGAGCTAATATGGATATTACACATAGAGTGCCATGAAGCCATATAATGAATGGTGTTGGATAGGAGACAAGGAACACTTGCAGAAAGGGGCAAAGGAGCAGGAAGATGATGGAACCAGTAGTGAAAACTTTCATAGCAGAAGTAATGCTTGAGTTGGGCCTAAGTTGGTGAACAGGATTTTATAGATCAAAGGGAAAGTCAATGGAATTATGCTTAGGTAATGGGAAAATCATATTGTCATAAGAACCCAATAAGAGCATAAGAACGGTGACCAATTTCCCATGATTTAAACACATTGATTCTAGTTATCATATTTTCAAAAAAGCTGTTACTTTTTTTTTGCTATTGTTTTAATCCACCTTTTTTCAACCAAGAAATCTGAGCTTGGGAGGCTAAAGTGTTCATAAATGTGCTCATAAAGATAGGTGTGGGGTTCAAAGACCAGGGTCTTTCCTATACAACCACTCTGTCCTAAAAGAACACAACATGGAGAAGCAGAGCTCTAGTGGGCATACTAAATCCAAGAAAAAGAGCATTGGAAAAATAAGAATTCTATGTGGTTTGGAATGGTCTGCAGCCCTGCCCATTTTACAATTCTACATAGCATATAATTGGCTCCTTCATTTAACTACATGGGACATTGTGGTTTTCCTGATATACACACTACTCTCCAGGATGTGCTGGTGACAATAAAATACATCTCATATATTAGAAAATGGATTTCTAGCCAGGCATGGTGGCACATGCCTTTAATCCCAGCACTTGGGAGGCAGAGGCAGGTAGATTTCGGAGTTCATAAAGTCAGCCTGTTTTACAGAGTGAGTTCCAGGACATCCAGGGCTACACAGAGAAACCCTGTCTCGAAAAAACAAAAACAAACAAACAAAAGAAAAAGAAAAAGAAATGGATTTCTGATTCAAATAAATTTGTAAAGCCTGATTTACTTAAGAAAAATAGATTGTTAGTGAAAGTCTTCTGCAGAGTTGCCTTCTGATGTTCTTACAAGTAAAAGCTATGTATGGACAGGTCATATGGTTAAGATTCCACTTTTCATGTTCAATTCTTTTTGCAGGAATTGATGAGGACGAATATTTTTATGAGAACTCAGAAATGTTGATTCACCGATATGAAGCTCATAATTTATAGTCTTCAAAAATCTGAACTGAGCTCTCAGTTCTATCACAAACTTATTGGACCACATTCCATCTGCTAATCACCTTTAGCATAAATGACTGAGGTCAGCTTCATTTCTTGACACTTAGGAAGTATCAAGAAATGGCAGCCACCACCATTATTATTCTTATCTTTATCACTTCCAAAATAGACTCTTGGGATTTGAGTAGATGGAGAGACTATTTCTATTTCTCAAACTCTTTATTCATCCAGTGGGCCAGCAGGGAGGACTGGGCCTCTCAAGGTTTATGACAATACTGAGTCTATGAACAACCTCCAGTAGGGTGGCTCATGAATAATTGAGTACATATATGAAGGGAAAGCTTTACGGTTTTCTGATAGTGTGTACGTCTGCAGCTGGCTAGCTCTGATAACACTCTTAAATAACCTCTTTCACCTTTAAAGCCTGAAATACCTGTTCCATGTTTACTGTTTCAGGAGTTCTCTGGCTATAAAAATAGCCTAGCTTTAAAGGGGCAATACAGTCTTTTATAAAGGAATGAAAAGTACTCAGCTTAGAGCCTCAATTGTTTAGACAAAAGTGGCCAGCCAATGTGGTGGGTCCATTCACTAGGGCTCACTGTGCACTCTATTAATGAATAGCTGCATCTTTTTTCTGTCTTTCATTATAAAGTCTAAAATACAGCATCCACAGTATGGCTCATCCACATTGTGACTACCTGTCAGATGTAAGAGCTCATGCTGGATGCTATTACTAGGCTGGCCATGAACTCTTCTCAGCTTCCAAACATGTAGTGACGAGAGGATCCTGTGTTTATTCATATGAATTTTTCATCCCAAAGTTTCTATGACTCTTGGCATAAGATTGTTAGTATCTAAATCTTACCTGATAGGTTAGATGTCTGGTGGAAAGAATACTATTAAGAGATCGTCCACCAGTAGACTAGATGCCAGTTGATGTAAAAATTTATGGCTGTCTCACTGGGGACATAAGGCTGAGTAGAAGACAGCTGGCTGGTACGGAGTTGATTGGTAATTAAGGCACATGAATTAAATGGAGTAAAGAGAGTGGCTGCCTCCGTTCAGAAATGGTTGGAGAGTCTGAGTGGATAAAGACAATAGAAGTGCTTTAAGTAGGATTCTTTTGCCCTATAAGGAGGAAAAAGTGAACTTAAGTTATCTTCAATGCCATCCCAGGCTTTGTTAAATGTTGATTTCCAGATTAGAAATTAAACCCAAAAGTATTTAGCCAAGTAGACATTAAGAACTGGAAAATGTCGGATTTCTGAAGCAGTGACACCTGGTTCTCATGGACATCTGCTAAAACCTTTCCCTCTCATAGGACAGATGGAAGAGTGTCTTTTTATTCTTCATCTTGTGTAAGACCCCATACAAAGTATATTTTCATTCTCTGATTGGCAAGATTTTGTTTGCCAGTACAAAGCCTCCTGAGTTAGGGAACAGTGTTCCTTTTCAGCTCTACCAGTGGTGAGATCACCGAACATGGAGTCCATCTTGCTTCAGGGTCTGGAAGACGGTCTCAATAATATCTGGGAACACATTCCTCAGGAGAAGATACATGACCACTAACACAGAAGTCAAGCGCTGTGTGGAAAGAGAGAAGAAAGCATCTAGAATGTTCTGGGAGTTGCTTAGGGAAGGTGAGCAGTTATCTGAAGCAAAGATACAAAGGAGGACTTTGAACAGAGGAGTGTGAACTTTGACCTTTGAGTTTCAAGGAAACCAGAAAGTATTAGAAAGAGAATAAACAGTAAAAACCTGGAGACAACTTATTGTTGATTCTAATGGTAGGAGGATGGTTGAAGTTGTGAACTTGACAAGACATCACGATTCTGCATGTTGACAGAGTTCCTTAAAATCTTACCAGGAACTCAAATGAATGTTATACTGTGTGCTAGTCAACCTTCAAGATAATAATTGGGTTCTTTATCGAAATTTGAAACATCATCCCATAGTGGATAAGAGCTCAAGCTAAAACTTCAAACTGTCCGGGCAGTGGTGGCACACACCTTTAATCCCAGCACTTGGGAGGCAGAGATAGGCGGATTTCTGAGTTCCAGGCCAGCCTGGTCTACAAAGTGAGTTTCAGGACAGCCAGGGCTATACAGAGAAACCCTGTCTCGGAAAAACCAAACCAAACCAAACCAAACCAAACCAAACCAAACCAAACGAAACGAAACGAAACGAAACGAAACGAAACCAAACCAACCAACCAACCAAGCAAACAAACAAACAAAAAACCTTTAAATGGCTATGTGTGTCTTCTGATGTTTATTTAACCTTATCTTGTACTAGTTATGTAGTCTGACAACAGGAGGTAGTGCTTACACGGAAGATTTATTTAAGGATCAATGCCATACACATACTATATATGTACGAACCTGACACAGCGAAGATGTTTATAGATGTGAGCACCATGTCTTCCCAAACCAAATCTTTAGACTGGGGTTCTTCCTAGTTCTCCTTGTTCACTAGATGGATTTTATAATTATGGAGAATTATAAGCCATGTCAGGATCAACATAAAGAAAGGAAATACTAACCCCATCTCAGTATGGAGGAGTTTCTCGGGCCTAGAAGTGACTTCAAGCCCAGTGATGCACTAAACCACGGGAAATCACTGGGGACGTGGACATTCTGTTGTATAGGGCTGAAATAAAGAGAAGTGATACACACTGTGAAATGCCAGTTGTGCCAGATTTACTTTGTGTCCCTTGAGGATTTCCATCCTGTAATTTTTATGAATCCCTGCAAAAGAGATCAAACGACATGGTCTTTTCTGCTGTCCAGGAAGGTTGATTAACAGTAGTTGAGAAATTAATTAATATCCTTTGTTTTTGTAAGGTCTCCTTGAAAGAATTAACAACAGGAGTGACAAAACCTTCCTTGACTCATACTTTGGCATGAAAGGCAAAGGTCATGATTCTTGCTTTGTGAGTTTTCTTTATACACTAATCACGCTTTCTTCTGTTCCTTTGTACCCATGGGCTTCAAGAAGCAAGATTTTTCATATGCATACACAGAACAAAGAGAAAGGAAGTCCTCTGCTTATCTCTCCTTTGGTCAACACCTCATCTGACTAGTCTTCTTCCTGAAGGCCCTTCTCAGCTCTAGCTTTACTAGAGATTAGCTTGCTTTGTTACAGCAAGGTTCAGGGTACCCTGCCAAGCCTGATATGAGCAGTGCCATAGCAAAGAAACACTTTCCCTTGATGTCCAGTTACCCTTTTGGTATAATTACCATGTAAACATGTCTCCTTGTGGAGATCAAGTGGTCCCCAGTGCATTTCTGCCTTGTCTACTGTCTGGATCCTCCTTCCTCCATTTTTGGAGTGCTGGTATTACAGGCATGCATCATCTTAAAATCTTTACTAGAGTCAGAAACTCAAGGTAGTTTTCTTCAGGAAATAATGTGGAAATAAAATGTAGCATCAATGTATGTTGACACTTGTTATATAGATAATTTCCATAGAGGCTGGGGGTGGGGGAGAAGATAACCATACAGCTCCTTTTATTTTTGTATTTGAAGTCTCAAGTTGAATATAAAATGAAACTCAGTTATCATTATGTGGGTGAATGGAGATATTTTGAAAAGCTCCAAAAACCTTGGTTAATGCATAACAAATATTCATTCGTTAAAATTATTGTTAAATTACTTATTAAATAACTTTCTTGTTATAATTTATGCATCATAAAATTTGACTGTGTGAGTAAGTTACCATTAGTGTTGCAATTACTCTTCTATTGGATCTGTAGTAATGAAAGAGATTTCTGAATGAAGCTGTTGTAGCACAATTCACTCTTAGAGGTTCTAGGAATCTGGCCCCTGTCATCCTGGAGAAGCCTGGGCTGCTGGCAGGAGAGCTCCCCCTGCTGTTAGGTTATGAGATAAAGGAAAGGCTGTATTGGTGTATTTGGCTCTATGCCTAGAAAGCCACAGATTTCCTTTTAAATTTTTATTATTAGTAATAGTATTAGTATTATTAGTAATAGTATTAATATTATTGGTAGTATTAGTAGTAGTATTATAAGAGAGAGTCTCATGTAGTGCAGGCTGATTTTGAACTCCATGTGTATCTATCTGGAAATGACATGAATTTATTATTCTGTGTCTATTTCTTAAGTATTGGGATTACAGGCATTTAACATTATCTCTGAGTTCCTGAGGGCTGATTCCAGGACATAGTGCATGCTAGACAAGTAGTCTGTCAACCAAGTTCTGTCTCCAGTCCTGCAGAGAGAGTTCTTATCTTAACAATCCAATGTAGATCAGTGGCAGGCATGTGTTTTTAAGGAATATTCCCAGGGTCTGTATCGAAAAGGCCTTACTCGAGAAGGATAGTGTAGGCTCCAGACAACTGCATTTAAAGGAGCTCTCTCTGGGGAAATCAGTAGTTCCTGAAGGATTCTGAGACAACATGGCTCTCCTCATAGCAACATCAGAATGATAATAGTTGGGAAATGTAGACTGTACTGATTTAATCAACTCTAGGTGGGGGAATTTGGGGGTCTTTTTTGTTCTACTTATTTTTTTAATTCTCAACACTGACTGTATAATGTTTAGTTATAGACACGTGATTTATTTTCAACAAGTAGAAAGGGCAAGCTGATATGTATAAGTTAGAATGTGTAACTTAAAAGGAAAATAAATTCTATTTCTGTTAAAAATATTTTAGAAACTCTCCAATTGCAAATATATATGTACACACACACATGCAAGTCTCACCACCTTTCAAAATATTGCTCTCCTTGGAATTGGATGAAATGAGAGATTTAAGTTTCACCTAGAATATAAAGCCCTTTCAATGACTCATGGTCTCCTGCCACCTTAGCTAAAGCTGAACTTCCCACTGACAGGAGTAATTATCTTTGAAAATAGAAGTTGAAATAGAAACCAAGGATGGTAGCTGATGAGCCCTCTATGCATATTTATATGTTCACTAGCCTCTCGAATTGTGCTTTCTTCCCAGGAATAAATTTTCCTTTATTGTTTGTTCAGGCCTCCCCCATTCTCACAGAACTCCTGCTGTGCCAAGAGAGATGTGAAAAAGGGCCAAGTGATCTGCTATTGAAGTCAGAAGACATATCTCCCTCCCAGTGACCTTCCTAGATAATGAGCAGATATGGTTTTCTAATATAAAGGGAATAAATCAACAGGCCTTTCAGGAGCTGGGGCAATAACAGTGGAGTCCAAGACCATCAATTCTGAAAGCAAAGGACAGAGACATCCTTCCTTATAGAACAACATTAGACTAGGACGACATGGGGGTGGGGATTCTGCTCAGGAGAGGAAGGAGTAAGTGTACCTCAGCCTTCACCCTTTCCCCCATTCACCAACACACTCTTTGTACAAAGGTCAAGGTCAGCTATAAGAGAAAAGTCACACCTCCTGCAATTGACTCTCTGGCTGAGTTAATTCATAGTTTAAAAGGATGAAGATATAATGTCTTCTCTGTAAGACATTATAGGTTTTGTACTGTGGATTTGGTTCTAAATAACGGTGATGTGTTTTTGTCACTCTGCACATGTCAATTGATCCTGCGTGGTCTTGGTCTTCATATGTAACTTCTAGTATCTCTGAAAGATTCACCACGGGGATGGAAACACAGTTATAGCCGTGGGCATATATCCTTGAACATACATCCACATAATTAAAAGTTAAAACAATTATTCAAAAAAGTATCTACACACCTGCAAGGATAAAGTGGAAGTATTTTTCACATATGTAACAACATTTGTTGAATGATTTATAAAATATTGAAAAGATAAAATAATCCATCTTCCCGTTGTATATGGATATGCTACTCATATGTGGTAAATAAAATGACATATATTTGTGGTTTCTTTATTTTAAATTTGGTTAAAATATAATACACAGAATTATAACATGCATACATTTAAATAAATATATATATATAAATACAAAATATTAAAAGGTATAAATAACATGAACTGTGGTTATTTTTAAAGGTAACAAGATTTTGTATTGTTTTAAGATCTTTTCAGGAAAAAATTCTCTTGCCAATGGTTCTGTGTGAGTGTGTGTGTGTGTGTGTGTGTGTGTGTGTTTATGAAGGTTCTAGTGTATGTGTGTAAGTGTATGTGTGCATGTTTAATCATCATTATAAATCAAGTATATCTACACTAAGATCTAAAATTCTCCAAAGTTGGACAAATTTTAAGTATTAAGATCATGCCAGAGTAGAATTTCCATTTTTTCTCCCAACTCCCTTTTTGTTTGTTTATTTGTTTGTTTTTGTCTTCAAATGTATTTTTATTGAAAAATAGATATTTTTCATAAAACATATTCTGATCCCACATTTATATTCTGCTAATTTCCACTAAAATTGTGTGGTGATTCACAATTAAGATACAGATACAAATAGCATATAAACTATGTATATGTATATGATATAAGCATACAATACACATTAACTTTTAACATGTTTTGTCACTATGCATACTTAAATATTTCAACCTGTAAAGAAATTGAAAATACAAAACACTTCTAGCTCCATGCCAGTTGGATAAGGGATACATTACCTGTAACACAAACAGGAGTCATTCTATAATACATGGTTATTTATTTTTCATTGAAGAGTAGACCCTGCTAATTCATCTTTGATGAAACTCCAAGAACTACTTTGTTCTCTTTAATAGCCATGCACTATTCTGCTCTACGGCTAGATTCCTGTCTATTTCAGAATCATTCCATTAACACACATTTGGGATGTTCTACCGCCCAAATTGTGTTCATTGTTATACTTTCTATTTACTTTGCTTGAGAAAATGAAACTAGTGGTCACTTTATGTCATTCTGTTCCTACTATAACTGTAAATTAAGCAGCAGAATAACTGGCAAGGTCCCCAACTTGTTTGCATTTTGCTAGATTTTGCCAGATGACCAATTTAGTCACATCATGAGTATAGATACCCTTTCTGGCACCTTTCTTAGGACTGTTAAATGTCTTTTTGTCTAGTGGGTGAAAACCATTATTTCTAGTTTTTACTTAAATCTCTTTACCATGGATAATGCACACATTGTGTTTGTCTATTTGGACTAATTTTTTTTGATGGAGGAAGCAGGAAGGATGCCAATTTAAGAGAAACCAGATCATATTATATTGATTGATCAACTATACCCTCCTGTTTTAATATGTACAGGATTGCAGACTTTGTTGAACATCTTTTTAGACAAATAGAAAAGCACATGTTGTAATGATAGACAGATCCCCAACATTTTACTGGTAATAACATTACAGATCAAACATGACTGGTACACATCTGATGAAGGTCTTCTGTGACAGTCATTACTAGGAGGTAATGACTACTTTGCTCCACTTTTTCTATATATGTAACAAAATAATTTTCATTTTATGCCATTTTGCAATTATATGCTTGTTCCAATGGCCCATCCCAGTAGGAATTTAAGTACCATAGGCAGGTGTTCTGGAATGTCCATTGATCTGGGTGAAAATTTTACCAGCATGAAAGCCACAGTCTAAATGAAGGCCCCAAGTTATGAAACCATTTCTCCATAAGGTCAGAGAGCCTCAACCTTGTCTTTTTTCAAATTGTGTATGTGTGTGTATTTGTGTGTGTGTGTGTGTGTGTGTGTGTGTGTGTGTGTGTGTGTGTAAGAGAAAGAGAGAGGGAGAGGGGGAGGGGGAGGGGGAGAGGGAGGGAGAGAGAGAGAGAAAGAGAGAGAGAGAGAATGCTTTGTATATGGAATGTAGATGTGTATGTTTAGCAGTCAGAGAATAACTTTTAGAACTTGGTTCTCACCTTCAACTGGGAATTGAACTCAGGTCATCAGGCCTGCACAGAAACTATTTCTACCTCCTGAACCAGCTGCACCATGCTCTTTGAAACCAGATCTTGTCTGACCTGGAGCTCCAAATAGGCTAAGCTGACTGGCCAGGGCTCCCAGTATTCATTTATCTCCCTCTCCAGTGCATTAAAAGTGTAATTAAGAGCATGCACCTCTACTCCCAGCTCTTTCCATTGATTCTGAGGACTGAGCTCAGATCTCAGGTTTACACAGTGAGCTTTTCTCACTGGGGTCCTCTCCACAGCCTTCCTTTGCATGTATGTCAGTTTTCTGTTTGTCCATCTTCTCAGTCTCATGAGAAACAGGGGTCAGAACATGTGGGTTTCTGGTATTCTGGGTCCTGAAGCAAAGCAGATGCATCTAACCTCCTAGGTTCTCAGGATTAGGTTGTCCATCTTTTATTTATTACAGTGAGGATCTTTAAGAACTTTCTCAGGTGATTAGTCTGAGTCATGAAATGTGAACAAAGAGGCATCACATTCTTCCCTTGCCATTTTATCTCTGTGGGTACCATAAACTGGGGAAAGCAAGAGTGCGATAATTCACTCTTGTTCCCCATCAATCTTTGCTCTTTTTCTAAAGCCAAGTAGCCATGTTCAGGGCACCTTGAGAACATTTATTGAATATATGTTGACCCATCTCTTGTCTGTTTATCAACTGTCATCTGATCATCTGAATATATATAAGTAGACAAAAGTATGACTTTCATTAAGGTCTCCAAAAAACCTATTTCCTGTACCAGGAAAAGTAAAAGCTAAATTCTTTGTAGCTCACTCTTTTGTTATCTGTTATACATAAGAATGTAAATTATACTTATATTATTTGTCTAGCAAATCCATTTTAAATAAGAAAGAAAACATGGTTAGTTCAAGGGTAGACTAATAAAATGAATCGAACAGACTATCACAGTATTCAAAAAATTAACTCAAACATAAATTTTTAGACCTCTTTCCTACTATCCTTCTTATAATTTCCCCCAAATATTCATTTCCCTCAAATATTCTACTTTCTCTAAACAACAAATATCTTCTTTAATTTGATTTTCATTGCTATATAAGGATATAAAATGATCAGTGATATGCTTTTGATAGATGTATGCACTGTATAATATTTACATCAGGGTAAATATGTCTTTCTCAACCAGTCTTCATTTTATAAAATAAAAGACAACATTCAAAGCCCTTTCTCTTTTGTCCTAGTATCATACAGATCATTGCCATTGACTGCAGCTCTGCTACTCTGCACATGGAGACTTGTTTCTCCCTTTCAACTGTTGACTTAGTGTAGTTACAGCCAAGTTTTTAGGATCCATTCTGCCATTTCCTTCCCAATAGAAATGCATGGTTATGGAACCTCTTTGTCATTAAGTAAAGATTATTTAAGAGTGGATCAGAGATTTAAATACATATAGAAGAATGTGTATCAATGCTGTATAGTTGGTTTTTTATGTGTATTATTTTATCATATTTTCTCACTCTTGCCACTGAGAGCCTGAACTCCAGTGATTTGGTGACACAGCTTCTATCACGCCTGTCTGTGTTGTTCCAAGGTCTCATATATTTTTAGATACACAAGAATAATTTGGAGAAAGATATAGGTTGCCTTTCTTACTGAACACGACACCTAGATCTAAGGAGAAAGATGTGGCACTATATCTTGTGCTCCATGTCAATATGTGTCCATATTAATCTGGGAGTGACAGGATACTGAATGGAAACTATCTGAAGCACATGTTTGTCATGGGTTTATATAATACTCTACCTGGAGTACCTTGACTTCTTGGGCTCCATCTGCTTCCTAACATCTAAAACCAGGTATCAGAGAACAGGGACTAATGTCCTTCCACATCTCACTGGTCCTAAAGAATGAGTTATTAGGAAGTGTGATGAGAGCCTTGACAGCCATTCTGTGCTATGGTTGCTAACAGCAAGGAAAGCTTAGAAAAAAATCTAGAAGACCGAGTTCCATTAAAATAGCACCGTCTACCATACAACATTGTAATGACTCACGCAAATCTTTGTTTGTTTAGTACTATTAAAAAGTATTATCATGTTGTGTGTTTATGCATACTTAAACACTACTAGTTTTTAAAGATTATTAACAGATTTAAAGGGGCTAGTCTGTACTCTGAGAAACATGCTCCCAATTAGTATCTCCATTTTTAATGCACACACTTAAACAAGTCTGTAAGACTACTGAGGACAGGTTGTGTAACTCATGTCTTGCTGGAAATCCTGAGTACCCAGTGACTTAAGTGATAAGCAATATTGATTGGCCAATAGTGCTGTCACTATGTGGCTTCTAATGTCTGTTTTTGGTTTTTTGGTTTTTTGGTTTTGTTTGTTTTGTTTTCCTTTACTCTGCAGTTTTGCAAGAATGGAGAAAGAGCTCAGGGTTGCTGGCTGGCTAAAGGCACGGTTTTCAATTCTGTGCCATCTGTTCTTGGGTGAAAAGGCCCCTGACTCAATGGATCTCTGGCTGAGTTTTCTGCAGAACTTTAATATGCATGTCGCTCCCAACTGTCCAAGTATTCTGTGCATCTGAAAGTCACTGAACAGCCATTGCTCAGTGGCATCTTTCACATTGATGATCAATTGTGGCAGAGTGCTTTTACTATTGCTGATAGCACTAATACCTCTGCATAAAGTGCCTTCTTTGTTCCCATCTTTTTATCCTCCATACTTCTGTCTCAGTACCACTGACCTTTCAGTTTGCATGCTTTGCCAACCTCAAGAGAAAAGCCAATCTGTCTTTCCTTTTACCTGGCCTGGCATTTGTGTCTCATTCCCAACCTGACCCACTCTCATGTCTTTTGTATTCTTTTATGCCTCTTTTAGAATACACAGACAGACAGACAGACACACACATGCGCGCACGCGCGCGCGCGCGCGTGTTTGTGTGTGTGTGTGTATGAAACACAGAAAGAAATATAAGATGTGGAATGTGAGATTTATCCAGAGATTTCTAATGAAAAGTGCTGACATACACACACACACACACACACACACACACACACACACACTTGGAGAAAATCTATTCACAAAATGATGAGCTTTTTTATACTGCTCCCTGCTCCTTGGGAAAGACAAAAATGCAACAGGAATAGAGGAGGACAGGTGATCCCCATGCAAGCAGGGATAGGATAGGTAGCCTCATGCTTTTGGCTATCTCTCTGGCTAATACAGAGAAGTCAGTCCATCTTCTCTCTGTTCAGAGATAAACAGAAGCATGCACTCAGCTGCATTAACCCAAAGTGTGAGAATTCTATCCTATGTTTCCCCTTAAGTAAAATTTATTGCTATATTTGAGCAGAAGTTTAAAAACCAAAGGATCCTTAAGGGCCATTAAAGGACAAGACTTCTCTCATGCTTAGGTTAGAGTGAAAAAAAAAACATTCAGAAAAATTTAAAATCTTTGGGAAAATAGAATCATGTTGATTTTCTTTTCTAACAGGCTTTCTAACATGTTCCAGAGATGAATCACCAATTCTTTTCAATTGACCTCAAAATCTCCTTCCTCCTTGAATTATGCCTGTTGCCCGAGTTCTGCATTGGTGTATTTCTTTGCCTTAGTTCTAGTAACTTTTTCATGTTACTTTTAGTGTGGGGTGAGTATTGGATCCTTTGTCCTTTGCTATTTGTTTCTTTTGATGTGTTTAGAAGACCCCCAATTCTGTGACTCTAGCTGTCATTCCTTCTTCCAACAACCTAGTTGAGCATGTACACACAGCTTTACCCTGTTGTCTCCTGCTAACAGACTTCTTATATACTTTATAAGGATGATTAGCTTAGAGGAAAAGCCCCTACCAGAACCAGAAGCCATAGGTCTGACACATGAGCTTGATTCCAGAAAGCTTGGACCAACAAGATACAATGTATATCCTGACAAGATAAAAGGCACCTAGGGACTGAGATTCTCCCATATCATCTAACAGTGGACCTGATCCTGGGATAGAGTACTCCTAGTTTTTGTCTATCTGATTGCTGTTCCTCCAGGTACCTCAAAAACTTTAGTGACTACAGACCAGTAGCAGGTTTTCCTGATAGCTGGAGGGGACAAAGAAGGCAATACTGGTATTTAATGCCAGGAGCAAGGCGTGACAAGCATTCTGTAATGTAAGGAAAAGGGCCATGCTAGAAAAACAACCTCACAAATTTCTTGTAGTACCCTATTAAAATGAGAAGAATAGACAATAGGGTGACACAGCCAACTTCTCACACAATGTTCAGGCTCCAAGTGAATTTGTTTTGATGACCTCAAATCCCTTTTCAAGAGTCCATTTAATTATTCATGCATTGGTATTACAGAGAAATTATATCTTGTAGGGTACTGGGCTGGGTTAATAAGTAGGATGAACACATTAATTATCAGATGCAAACTTAGTGCTATTATTGTTGCTGAAGAATAATAGCAAGGCTCCCTCCACATTCTCCCATTAAAAGCTGAGTGTGGTGTGTGGCCTGAGAATTAAAGGCCACACATGCAGAGGGGCTTCAGAGATAACGTGCTTGAATATGAACAATAATGACCTTCTATGATCTAGAAGAGTAAGTTGATGTGTGCTAAGTGTTCCCTTTTTTAAATTAAATTTATTTACTTATTCCCTTTACAATCCAATATCAGCCTTTCTTCTCCTTCCAGTAACCCTTCACACAAGTCCTCTCCAATTCCCCCTTCCCCTTCTCAAAAGAGGGGGTTTCAACCTCTGCCCTTCTAGGTTTCAGCACCTCCCCACACCTGTGGGGCAATGGGTTATGCACAGACATCCTGGTCTCTAGTTGAGCTTAGGTCTTGAATCCAGGTTGGACCCGGTGGGTGGTAATTTCCACCTACATGGGACAGAAGGCATTTGATCATGTCTCCTGGAACCCTGGCTTCTGTCGAAGTTATTGCCCCCACAGCCACCACAAGGGAGGTCTCTGGCTATCAGTCACACAGACAATCTCCCAAGCTTCTGGCATTCTGGCTAGACTCCACCCCCACAGTTACCTGACTATAGCCAGGTATGTTCCTCCCCACAGTTACCTGGCAACAAGCAAGATAGCTCAGCCCTCTATAAGAGGGGCTGCTTGGCCCCACCTCTCTCTCTTTAAGCTTTTACCTTTCTTAATCTCTTGCCTTCTCTCTCTCTCTCTCTCTCTCTCTCTCTCTCTCTCTCTCTCTCTCTCTCTCTCTCTCTCTCTCTCCTCCCCTCTCTCCACATGGTCATGGCCGGCCTCTTCCTCTCTCTTTCTACCTTCTCTCTTTTCCCCTGCCTTTCTAATAATAAAACTCTAAAACCATAGACTGTCTCTGATCATGAAAGCCTGCCGTATTTGAACAATGAAATAGGCTTTCTCTTAATGCGTCCCACCAGAAGGTCATCCTGTGCTCCAGCCATGGACCTGACCAAGGACTCTCTTGCCCACGGGGGGGGGGGGGGGGAGGGAAGGACCATCCAGTGCCACCTCTCCCCCTGCCCTTTCCTCCCCAAGGCCAAGTGCTGCCCCGGGGCCCCTATTCTGTTCTCAGCTCTTCTGCCACATCTAGTGTGGGATGCCAGAGCCTGAGAACCTGATACCTAGGGCTGCCTCCTTGTCCACCCCCCACCGTGTGGGGTCAGTGTCTAAACACAGCCAGTTGCCCACCCAGGGCTTCGTGGAAAGCATGCACAGTCCTCCCATGTCCTCCTGCCCAGAGCACTGGAACTCTGGCGGGATGTGGGTTCTCTCCTACTCTCCTATTTCCCCCACACCCATGGCCCCACCCACACCCAGAAAATCAAGTGGCTGTGGTAGGTACATCCTCTCCCAATGAGGTCAGACAAGGCTGTCCATTTAAAGGCATGGGATCCACATGTAGGTAAGCAGACGACAGGGTCAGGGACAGCCCTTGATCCAGTTATTTGAGGGGTACATATGAAGACCAAGCTGCTCATCTGCTGAATATGTGCAGAGGGCATATGTCTAGCCTGTGCTAGCTCTTTGGGTGGTGTTTTAGTCTCTGGGAGCCTCCAAGGCTTCCAGTTAGTTGACTCTGTTGGTCTTCCTATGGAGTTCTTGTTCTCTTTGGGTCCTAAATCTTTCTCCCAACTCTTCTGTAAGACTCCCCAATGTTTATCTAATGTTTTGATGTCTCTACATCTCTTTCCATTGGCTCCTGGGTGGAGTCTCTAAAAGGACAATTATGCTAGGTTCATGTCTGCAAACATAACAGAGTATCATTAGTAGTGTCAAGTATTGGTTCTTGCCCATGAGATGTGTCTCAATTTGGGGCAGTCATTCATTGGCTATTCCCCCAGTTTCTGCTCTATGCCCCTGAATATCTTGTGGGCAGGACACATTTTGGGTCCCAGGCTTTGTGGATGGGTTGCTTTCCTTATCACTCCAGTGGGAATCCTGTCTGGCTAGAAGTAGCCACATCAGGATCAATATTCCTCATTGCTAGGAATCTCAGCTAGAGTTGCCCCCTTATACTCTCTGGGGCCCCTCCACATCTCTGATCTCCCTTCTCTATCCTCTGCTTTCCATACATATGATCTTCCCCACCTCCTTGCTCCCCTCATTATCCTCTCTTCTATTCTCTTGATCTCTGATGTATATTTTGTTTCCCCTTCTGAGAAAGATTGAAACGTTCTCCCTTGTGGCCTCATTGCTATTTGGGTTCTTTGGGTCTGTTGATTATAGAGCATGGTTATTCTGTACTTTATGGTAAATATCCACTTATAGGCACAAGCCATAAATGGTCCTTTCTAATGGCATGTCTGGTTTCTTTCAATAGCATTTTGGGGAAGGATTTGCTAATGTTGATTTTACACAGTAGATACCAAGTCTCAGCAGAGTAAAGTAAGTTGTTTGAATAATCCCGTCACTCCCGAGTGCCCAAAGAAAACAGGAATGGCAGTGAACACATTTGACAAAAGCATGCTTTGCATCACCACACTTGTCATCTCCTACACTTTCCGAAGTTGTCTTGGCACCATCCTCCCAGTCCCCAGGCTTGTTTTCTTATCTGTTTCTCTCCCCAATTCTCTTCTCTGGCCTGTTGTGTCTCTTTAAACTGATTTGCAGTTTGAAGCCTTGAACCAAGAAACTCCCTGCCATGGAGGGCCCTTTGTTCTTTTGCCACAGTGTAGCAAACAGCAAATGCAAATTTGAATGTCAGAAAGCACAATTTTCTCTCTGACTCTAATCTTGAAATGTAAGACAAGCAATTCTGAGCACTTTATTTCACTTCAGAGAGCTTTCTGTAGTCCCATGCCTAGTACAGGAGTTCAGAATTCTTTTTCTTTACCAGAAGTGCATGGTGGTGTGGTGGTAGTGGGAGCAATCTTTAAGACCAGCCACCTTCAGGGAGTATGCTCTGTTTGTGTATTTGTTCAGAATTGTACCCCAAGCTGGCACCCTCCTAGGCTCCAAGTTCTCTGATAAAACCCCAAAACTCTGCTATAACATGCAAAGCCCATCACTTCCCTATATCCCCATCACTACTACAAATCTGCTTTTCATGTGTTACATCTCTTGGGCCTCTGGATTCCTCTCTTGTCTTGTCTTGTCTTATGTACTTGGCATGGTTTCTAGCTCACTTGTTTTACAAGGTCTTCACACGGGTTCTTTTTTTCTGCTACACTCTTCCTAACCCCGTAGTTAATATACTCTGAACTGAAATTATTACAGTGGCTACTTTGAAGAGGCAGAATCTCTGTCTCAAGAAGAGTTGAAACAAATATATCCACCCCATACTGTATGTCATACCATATAAGTCACTATAGGTATTCCTATTTGAATTACTAGTATCTATATGGTTAAATGCATTATAAACTTCAGAATGACAGGATTTGAATCTGTTTTTGATATCATAGTCCAATGAAGTGGCTTCTAGGATACTCCCTGGTTGTGTGTTAAAATTTTGAGTGTTTTGAGCTTTTATATGTGATCCAGTTGCTATTGTGACACAATGGCAATGTTGTTGTGACACAGTGGCAATCACTCAGCCCTCTTAGAATTGAACCTGATACCACAGAAAATGGAGACTATGATCCTGCTCAGCATATATTATCATTTTTGTATGTACAAGTGAGTACATGTTGAGATATGTGTGTAAATGTGTACACAGGTACACATGTGTGTGGAGGCCAAAGTATGGATGAATATCTTCAATAGATCTCTAACGTATTTTTACAATTTATTTTCTTACAATTTCACATCACACACACACACACACACACACACACACACACACAGAGAGAGAGAGAGAGAGAGAGAGAGAGAGAGAGAAACACATACAAGGCAGTTGGAGCATGTATGCCTCTTAACACTCACACTTATTCCTAACCCACTCCCACTGAACCCCTTCTTCTTTACAAAATGACACAGATTTTTGTAAATGAAAGGAGTCTTTCTATCTGCCTTCTAAATTTGGAACTCTATTCATGCTCATTTCTGTTCAGAACAGTATTTTAAACTGTTTCAGGATCCAGGTTGAGTTCAGAACTTGTAGATTACGTGTATTTCACTGCCTATCAAAGATACTTTTGAACCAAAGGAAGTGAACATGTGGAAAAATGTTCATGGGATTGAACGCCATAGTAGTTTAAGTCCAGTCTTAGCACTCAACTTCTCTAGTTCCAATATTGCTCACATTTGCAAATTATTTGCTTCCTCGTGTTTTTAATTTTCATAATGGACATGATAATATCAACTTCAAGTGAAGTTGATGAGAATTAAACATAAAAATCTAGAAAAAAATATAAAATACATTGAGCACCAAGTGAATGTCCTGTGAATGTTAAGAGATTTTACAGCAAGGGGGTGTGACCTGAAATGATTCCACAAGCAATAAATGTTAACTTGCTTGCTTCAGCTTTTCCCTCCAAATTATCCAATATACTCTCTATAACCTGTGTTGAGGTAGCCATCATTAGTTCCAATTTGAAATAATGTAATGAATTACTGATAATCTGATAATCTGGATATGTGGTATTGAAGAATGTTAAAATCATCAACAGGAAGAAAGAATTACGTGGCTACAGAGTAGGGAGTCACAATGATTCTATTTTCTTCCCATCCCCATCTGATTCTGATTCCTCCCTACCCATGAGGAAAACATTTATTATACCCACTTCCTTTTATCACAAGCTGCATTGCTTCAGTGTTCTCCTGTATACCTTATAACCTCGGCTAAAGTATGGGAAGGTGGATGAGATGGCCAGAGTTGGCCTTTGGAAAATAAACTGTGCACTTATTTTTAGATAGACTGAAATAGCAGCAGGGGATTCCATTTATAGAAACTGTAAGAACGGTCTCCTATCTGGAAAGTGGTAATGGCTTCTAAGTTGTGACAATAATGCCATTATGAATTTCATCCTGGGAAAGACTCCCTGAGTCCTCATTTCACTTTGTAGTTTGTGCCTTTTTCTTTTTAGTGTTAAGCAAAAGAAGCCTGAACATTTTTGCCCTTTCATCATCTCTTCTTGTGCTGGAAGAAAATGAGAGGCAGAGGTGGACTACGTCTCATGGTTAAATTGTTCCTGGCTAATAAAACTGCAGGAGCTGTACATTAGGATGTCTTCCATAAATCAGCCATGGGGAGAATTAGGTGCTGCGAGATGGAGGAATGATGGTTAATCATCACTTGTAGGAAATCATTAGCCGCACACCCTCATTCTGCTGCTTGCCCATTCGTCATTCCCCAAATGCGACTTTCCCCCTCGACCATTAACATTCCTCAATGACTTTCTAAATGCAGAGAAAATCCACAGAAGGGGTGAAGGATGGTGAGGCATTATGGAAACACACAACTGAGAGATGTCTCTGCCGCTTGCCTTCTGTGCCTGTGCATGTAAATAGAGCAACATAAGAACAAGTTGATCGATCATCTAGCCAGCCAGCTGCTGCAGTTTGAGCTAAAGGATATCTAGCCTCCTGTTTGCCTACAACAATAAATAACTTCTCTAGATACATTTTTGCTATACTGTGATCAAGGACACTTTGTTGTTTTTCTTCACATTCATAATTTCACAGGACAAACTCAGTTTGGTTGGTGGTGGCAGGCAACCAGCTTTGAGAAACTGAGTCTCTGATTTACCTTTCCTAATCCTTTCTCGAAAAAGAAAACAAAATGTTGTGATAATGATTTTCTATGTTCATGCAATATCTGTAGTGTTTAGGAAAGAGAAAGAGGAATAAATGCTGTTCAAACTGGTTCATTGTCCAAAGGCTAAAACATCCTTCAGTGGTTGACAGGCAATGATGTGTAAAACATAGCTCAGTTCAGCAATTTACAGGAGGGAAGGATATTTTAGCATTTTTTTTTACTAGACACACACAATGTATTTTCCAATGCTAATACATGCATAGAAAAAGTTTTCAGGAATCCTTTCTTCTTCTTCTTCTTCTTCTTCTTCTTCTTCTTCTTCTTCTTCTTCTTCTTCTTCTTCTTCTTCTTCTTCTTCTTCTTCTTCTTCTTCTTCTTCTTCTTTTCTTCTTCTTCTTCTTCTTCTTCTTCTTCTTCTTCTTCTTCTTCTTCTTCTTCTTCCTTCTTCTTCTTCTTCTTCTTCTTCTTCTTCTTCTTCTTCTTCTTCTTCTTCTTCTTCTTCTTCTTCTTCTTCTTCTTCTCCCTTCTCCCTCCTTTCTCCTTCCTTCTTCCTCCTTCTTCCTCTTCCTCCTCTTCTTCCTTCCTCCTCCTCCTCCCCCTTCTCCTCCTCCTTAAAAAATTGCCTCAAATCTCTGCCTTAAGTTGTTTCTTAATTACTTTTGGTCAAGGATCATAGAAATGTCAGTTTCCATTTGCTTTTGTGTAGGCAGAAGTATGATGGTCAGTGACATGAAGTTCACTGAGAATGTATTGCATGTTAAGCATGATAGTAAGAAGCATGGCCTGCACCACCACACTGAAAAGAAAGGGCTATTGTCCTGATCTTATTATCACAAAACTTGAAGATCGAAGGTCATGGTAATGATTTTCTATGTTCATGTAGCTTGAATGAGTCAGATGAAATTAATGTGGGACCTGGAAGTTGCAGTGTGGCAAGTGTCTTTGAAAAGCAGTTAGGAATATAATGGGAACTGTATTAGGGACATGTGAAATTTTGTCAACTTCCTGTTGGATTTGTTCCCCTCCAGCTGGCTGTGGAAAAGACTGAGCTGGACAGCGTCTCCTTGAGCTGTCAATTTTACCTGGTTTGTACATACATGAAAGATATATGCCCTCTCTATGAATATCCATTCATGTTTTGTAAGAGATTTAAGTGATTTAAGTATTCCAATAGTCTTTGAAGAGTGTGCCAAGAGGAGAATCATGAGCTGTTTGACATGTCAGGAGTTCTTCCTTGATCTTGTAATACTGTGTGAGAATCTATAAGTGACAAAGACCTATGGATAAGTACAAGAGAGCCATGTCCATTAAGAAGAAGCAGTGACTAGTTATGAATCTTCATAAATCAAAAGATATCTATGAACAGCCTATATCTCAGTTAATGGTCGGATACTTGCACACATTTTTGTCAGCACTAACTGAACACAGGGGTAATAGTAGTAGTAGTAGTAGTAGTAGTAGTAGTAGTAGTAGTAATGTTAGTAATATTAAAAGTAACATTAATAAGATGTAATGATAACATAGTTCCTAAAGTCATGAGACAAATAAAGGAGACAGGTTAGGAATGAGTGACGTATGCCAGTAGAGAGTAAAGGGAAACATGTTACTTAGGGTAGATAGAGACAAAAAGCAGGGAACAGCCGGTAGGCACCACAGTATAAAAAGTAGAACCAAATATCTAAGAACATACCATTCAGCAGTGCATCATCATGTGCTTTCCAGGTCTGTAAAAAACTGTGTTGGAATTTGGATGGGCATGGCATTGAATTTGTAGATTGCGTTTGGTAAGATGGCTGATTTTACCATGCTAATCCTACTGGTCCATGAGAATGGGAGATTTTACAATATTCTGTTATCTTCTTCAATTTCTTTCTTTGGAGACTGGAAGTTCTTATCATATAGATCTTTCACTTGCTTGGTTAGTGTTACACAAAGATATTTTATATTATTTGTGGCTATGATAAAGGGTGTTTCCCCCAATTTCTTTCTCATCTCATTTATTGTTTGTATAAATGAGGGCGACTGATCTTTTTGAGTTAATTTTATATCCTGCCACTTTGCTGTGTAGGTGTTCTCTGGTAGTATTTTTTGAGGTCACTTATGTATATTATCATATGTGAGTAGTGATACCTTGACTTCCTTTCCAATTTATATCCCCTAATTTCTTTAGCTTTTTTTTTTAAAATTTCTCTAGGTAGAACTTCAAGTACTATGTTGAATAGATAGGAAGAGAGTAGGCAGCCCTGTCTTGATGAAACCAGAGGTAAATATCTTCTCAAGACTTTTAAGCATTGGTAGGAAAGGAAATGACAAAACAATTTGGTGCAAGCAAAGGAACTGTGTTATATGGGAAAATAAAGAGAAACATTGAAAAAAATTAATACACATTTCTGAGTTGTCTGGGTTGTAAGAAGGAGATTGGAAAGCAAGCTTTCCTTGTCACTGCTTGAAACAACTGAGCCTTATAACAATGTGTGTGCTTCCAGAATTGAAGCAGGAGTTGGAGTGGACAGGAGGCAATGGCAGAGAGAAGGAAAATAGTAAAGGTTTCTTAAAAGACAAAGCAGCTTATGATCAAAACCATATGTAGCAAAGGGTTAAAAACAATGTCAGGATGTAAATATAGTGCTGGCAGATAGAAGTACCAGAAAGGAAGAAATGAGATATGTGTATGGGTCTAAGTATTGAAGTGCATGTATTTATACATATCACCAATATTGCTGTGCCAATGTGTAAAAATCATGATAACATCTTCTAATGATCTTTTAATTCTGTGTGTCTCTGTGTATGTATGTATATATGCATGTATATATGTATGTATGTATGTGTCTGTCTATCTATCTATTTATCTATCTATCTATCTATCTATCTATCTATCTATCTATCTATCTATCTATCTATCTGTATATGTGTTTATATGTGTGTATATAAAGCATCTGAGACAAAGATATAGAATTTTAAAACAAAAAAATTTTAGATGCACATATAAAGTACTTGTTATATACTTTCCATATTTTTCATTTTATGCTATTTTATGATAAAATATAAGCAAATGCATTGATTATAGTCTTCAAATTATTAGAAGTAGTATTAGAGGTTTGATAATTCACTTTGCAATGATTTCACTTTTATAAACTAAGTTTATGTTGTATTAAGGATTGAACACAGAGCCTAAAATATGCTATAAAAGTACTTTAGCTGATCTATATCACTAGCCTTTACAATTAAATAGTTTTACATGCACAATGCCTGAAGTTTCTGAAGTTATTAGAACATAATATTGCCAAGCGATTTCATTGCCTTGTTACTTTTAAAATCTTGCAGATGAGCATTACAGTGACTTCTGAATGTTAATTTGGGTCATCATCGATTTGGGTCGATTTTACATTCAAAACATTTGATTAGCCTTTTTTCTAATGGACCCATCTTTAGGCAATGACAAGAAATATTGATATCTACTAATAAGTTATTTGAGAGTAATTTTTGGTTCCCTGAGAGAGGAATACTTTTTTTTAATTGCAGATGGTAATAAGGATAGTAGGCCTGTGTTTTTGGTATAAGATAGAGGGCTGAAAAGATTGTACTAACGGTATGTATCTTGAGACTAGAATGTCATTATATTCTATTGTGTAGCATCCTGAAGACACTATGGTGAAGATGTTATCATGATTTTTCCTTTTTAAGGATGGTACAGAGCTAACAGTATGCAAGCATGTACTGGTTTCTGACAGTGAAGATTCTCTGAAGGCAGGAGGTCTATTGCCTTGTTCTCCTGTAATAAATACAGTTTCCAACATATGATCACTATGGCTTCAATAAGTAGCATGGACCATGACTGGAGATTTGTATGAAAGCCCTCATAGCCCAGTGAGAAGGCAGGGGAATTCAACAGGCATCCTTAATCCTTACTGGTCTGTTCTCCTGCTGGAGAAGCCACAGTGGGAGCAGAAGACGGTGTCTGTGCAGCACCTGCTGGATCAGACAGCACATACAGGGCAGGCTATCGCCCACGTGAACAAATGAAGAAGATAGAGGTGTGCAGTCTTCATGCTGGAAGCAGTGTGTATAGATCACTGGTTAGGGGTGGAGTTGAAGCCTGCTAGGCAGTCTCTTCTTACAGACCACCATTGTGGCACAATGTGGATTGGATGTATAACATGACTGTACTTCTGTTTGTCAGAAAAGACAGAATCCCTCTTTTGAAAGTATAGATAATGTTTTATAAGATGATAAATTAAAAAATAAAAATATTGATACCTGGGTAATAATTTTTAGCTTATATAGAAAATGTTACTGAAAGTATAGGTATTTGATATGACACGTTTTATTTTTCCAATAGAATTTTTTTTGGCTTCTCACTAGGCTGTGAGGGCTTTGATAAAAATGTCCAATCCTGGTGCATGTTACTTATGGAAAACACAGTGATCCATTATGCAAAAACTGAATTTCATGATACGCAAAATTGTATAATCCCCCTAGGGGAAAGGTAGATTTAAATGAAGTTGGAGGAAAAACCAAGAGTTATAAATTAGACTAAGAAGATGCAGCCAGTAGAAGAGCAGAACCTAGGAACATTCCCATTCATGGAAGTACAGGGCTCTTACACAGTCTGCCCTGGCTGGCACAGCAGCAAGTTGTGGGTGTGTCAGGCTGTGGCTGTACAATCAAGACGGTTGCTTTACTCTGATGAGCTCTTTCTCTGCAAATGAACTCCGTTGAGGCAGGCCCTTGTCTCACTGGTAAGTAGCTCTGTGTCTGCTCAGTTCATGATTTTCATAGTTCAGCAAAGGAATGCAAAATGTAACAAGGTTGAGTTCTGAAAATCTCATGTTTGAGCAGACACGAGTTTGTTTGGCTTCTCAGATTGGACAGTTTGTTCTATCAGTGAGACTAAGTGGCATGGGTCACAGCATGCTACCAGGATAACAACAACAACAACAACAACAACAACAACAACAACAACAGCACAGGTCCACATGCTGGCAACTTTCATTTTAAAATTGCTGTTCTTTTCCTCACAAACTGTGTGATCTCATGAAAGCCTTATACACATGCTTTTATTTCCTTAACCATACAACAAGATGTCAGTAAAGCCATGACAACTCCTGAGATCTCTAAGTCAAGTGAGAAGACAACACACAGCCTTAGCATCCTGCAGATCCTGCATCATTTCTTTCCCCAGACAGTGTGAGATTCTCTGGCTGTTTGCCCAGGACTTTTTGCTATTTCCTGATACTAAACCTTGCTTTGGATAGAATATCTTCTTTGTATTTGTGGTCATGGTTGGGGGTTGGTGGTCCTGATAATAGCATGTATTATAAATTTTTTACAGGAAGAATCCAAACCATCAGTAGGAGAGCCTCTCTCTCTCCTTAATTTGGTTTTGCTTAACTTTGGGGTAATTTATTATGTTAGAGAGAGGCATGTTAAAAGGGTCTTTTATAGCAAAGCCAGAGAATTCATATGTTGCTCAGAGAGTTGATGGCTGAAGCCTAACTTTCAAGGATCTGGTCTCATCATTTGCAGGATTTACTCCACATACTATTTCATCCTAAAAACAAACAAACAAACAAACAAACAAAACAAAACAAAACAAAAAACCCCAAACCACAGATTTTAAAATATGAGCTTTACTTACAGAGCTAAGCATGTTTTTAACGGGTTTATCTTTAAACAATAGTTCACGGGAAGTAAGCATTAGACATAGCTGAGCACTACATTAATTCTTAAACACAATTATTATTTAATACATTATAAATTTCCTATTTAAAGTTTAATACAACCTTTTTTACTAAGTTACTCTAAATCCTCATGTCACAGATCTATTCCCTTCCTCTGTTCAGATGGGTTTTAAAAATGAGTCTGCCAATCACTGAGAGGTAGTGAGAGAATCTCTCCCTCTCCCCCCTCCCCCTCTCCCCCTCTCCCCTCTCTCTCCCCCTCTCCCCTTTCCTCTTCCCCCTCCCTCTCCTTTCTTCCCCCTCCCTCTCCCTTCCCTGATTCCCCCTCTCCCTCCCCCCCT
Source organism: Mus musculus (assembly GCF_000001635.26). Classification (NCBI taxonomy): domain Eukaryota; kingdom Metazoa; phylum Chordata; class Mammalia; order Rodentia; family Muridae; genus Mus; species Mus musculus. Next base: position 76,961,797 of record NC_000073.6, read on the forward strand.
CTCTATTTATGCACACTCATGTGTTGAGATTCTTTTCCCAAGATCTTTCCTTTTTCATAAAAAGGCTCCATCCTTTTTACTCACCATAAATATTCACCATTTAACGACCTAAGTAAAAATAAAAAGAAACCTTTGCTCCCTTGGTTTCCTGATTCTTTCCTGTTCTCCCTTCTGTTTTCACAAAGAGAAATTTGACTCTAAACCCAAATAGGGAAGGATTGTCTCAGATTAGGACTGTGTCTTTTTTTGTTTGTATCCCTGACACATATTTAGAGACCAGCACCTAGATTATAATCAGAAAATATTTGACAAATGAATAGATGGATGACTGGCTGAATCGGAGAATATCTGCATAGAAATATCAATCACTATGACTTGTTCCCTTATAATAGAAAAATTCATATATGGCTATCTATCTTTTCATATGAATTTTTTATCTCATAAATGATGAGTCTGGAAAGAAATTAAAATGTTGAATGTAATAACATTATTATCAATAACTTTAATGTACGACTAACTTTAATAATATCAATTTTATAAACTTCACAGGGACAAAATCCTAAACTTATACAGATCAATAATTTTATGAAGGCAGTAAACTAAAGGAATTAAAATCCAAGTAACAACCTAAGCATTTTAGAAAAGGTAATGAACTAGATTTACAAATGTCAACAAAAATGGATTTAATAGTCAAGGCACAGGCATGGGAGGAAGTGTGAAGAATTGACAGAGAGTACTTGGGGCTTTACTCCTGGCTCACAGAATTTTCTGGCCTTATGACCCTGGGCAAACTAGTCAATATCTCTATGTCTTATCTAAAAGACTGTATAGCAGCTGCAACCTGTCTCACTGGGTTGGTGGGAGAGTTGAGTCAATTCAAGTGAAGTATAAGATTAACATCTGGCATGTAGCCCATATGTGGGGAGCATTGACTCAGCTGCTATTACTATTATCATGGGAAATCACCACTAGCCTGTCTGCTCCAAAGCTAAGTAAACAATTGCTCACTAGGCTAAGTTAGATGCTATCCCTCCTTGAAGTAGCCTAGACACATGCAATTCTTTAAAATTATCACAATGGTCAGATATGTATTGAGTCTCTCAGTCTCATTAGGTGCCACATATGTCAGAGACCAATGCCATTCTCCCTGTTTCCACAGTATAATAGCAACATATAAGAGTCACAAAGATGGAAACAACTGCTAACAAAAGCAGGTCCAATATGAACTGAAATGTTCAATTCTCTTTTCAAATATAACACTTCAAAAATTAACTTCTGAGGAGGTAACCAGGAAGTGGGGTATCATTTGAGATGTAAATGAAAGGAATATTTTTAAAAAAAAAAGTTAAAAAATAACTTCTACTGAATTTGATCTCTGAATTTTTCATAGACATATAAGGTACATTATGACTACTTTAACTCCGAACCTTTTTAACCTCCCCTTTCCCAACTTCATTATCCCTTTTCTCTACAATTTAATTTCTGATGCTCATGTCTTCTTGTTTTTTAGACCCACTGTGTTCAACCACGACTATATGTGTGGCTCTGTCTATCCATCAGAGCCCGATGATGTTCTCAGTGGGTACATAACTGAAAACCATGACAGCACATCCTACAGAATCTATTAATAGGCATTCAGCAGGAATGGTTGGGACTCTAGTGGGACCCTCTCTGATTCACAGTTGACTACTGACAGGCTCATGCTCTTGGTTGCATATAAAATGTTAAAAAATAAATGTGCTAAAAGGGCCCTCAAGATTGCTTAGTCCATCCAAGCATGAGTTGCCTTCTTATTCTTAAAGCATACAGTTCTCTCCCAGGCCATTGTCTTCCCACTGCACTGGCTCTACTCCAAGCCCTTCAGACACTAGGTTTGTTCTTCTCTCTGTTTGAAATGCCCTTCTTTCGAGGCTGTCATGTTTTATCATTCAGGCAAGCACAACTCTCCCTTGTGCTGACAGGCCATATTTTACCACCTTGTCTCAGCTAGGTCCTCTCCCACATGAAGTCCTACTTTAAGCATGACAGTCATAGATTCTTCCACAAAATTTGCTACCATATAAAAAACAACTTTTTAACAAATTGGGTTGTTTATTATCTCTCTATCCTATAGAATATGAGACCATACTAGTTAGTAGTTTATTGATGTATCCCGGGTCCTTAGAGGAATTTATAATGTAAAATGAGCACTCATTAAAAAAAAAAAAAAACAGAGAAAAGACTGAAGAGAATTAAGGTATAGAACATGGTGTGATGCCAAATGCTGAGTATGAGAATTTTTAAACTATCTATTTTTTATCAACTCCTTGAGAATTCCACACAATATAATTGAATATGTTCATCTCCTCAACTCTTCCCCTTACCTTCTTTTAACCACCTGCTTTTGTCTTCAACTTTGAGATTACATTCTTTTTTTAACCTTGTCTCCCACCAAGTGCAGCTAGTTTTAGGATTGAGATATGCTCTAGTATGTGGTAAGCTGACCAGGAGTTGAATCATTAAAAAACCAACTCTTCCTCTCCCCACAACCATCAAATCCTAATAGCTTGTTAGTTAGTGATCTGATTCCATGTCAACTTTCCAAAACTATGCTGGAATTTCTTTTTTTCGGGTTGTAGCTTGAGTATGAGATCTTTAATACCATTCAAGGTAAGCTCTCTAAGGTGGACAGGTATGGTTTATTCCAGTGAAAACAGCAGATGAAGCTGCTTCATTCCACATCTCGCATCATTTACCAGTGTCAGATTCTAGTCCCTGGCAGATAAATCAATGTTGATTTTTCTAGAAAATGAAAGAGGGTTTCATCCTATACTACCTATAGGCCATAGAAGGAAAGAGGGAGACCTCTGTGTTTAACTTTTCTGGAATATCTTCTACAAATTTTCCTAATTTTGCTCTGGGCACTGTTGCTCAAAGGACTGAGACCATGTACAGATATGAGATATGCATATAACCATCTCCTAACAAGTAATTGTCATGCTCTTGGTTAAACCTATATGAATCTTAATTACTTTTACATCCCACAGACAACACTGTACAAAAGCTCCAACAACTTCATATTGTCCAGTTTGATTGGTTTCTGGTCCAGCCACCCAAAGAAGAGCATGAGTATCATCTATCCAAGTCTAAGGAGACTTCTTCATTCACCATCCCCATTATATTATTGACTTTGATGTGAAATGTGACCGTCCCTGAATTTGATAGCAGGACCTCATCTCAAGTGGAGCTGCAATAACCCAGTGGTAGAAATTTATAATGTAAGGATTCTTTGTAATAGGGCTTCTTAAATATTTTCTTTTTAAATGAAACATTTTCCTCTGGGTATATAGGCATACAAAATAGATATACATATGAAACCTTTACTAATGGTAAGTCATAAAGACATTGGTTTTAAAATATTTTACATGGATATAATTTTATCATTTATTCAAGATGAAAACAAATTTACATACTAATAAAACACATGTGCTTTTTTTGCCTAAATAAATCTTGGCTGATAGTACAGGACATTGAACATCTTCAGCCCCTTTCTGAGTTGATTGATACTTCAATTTGATAATCATCAATGCTGAGAACACTGCTGCACATAAAATTATAGTACAAAAATAGCAGAATTATGTTTAGTGCCATTTCAGAAAATTTTGGAAACTCTAACTTAATCCTAAGCCAAAATGCATTGAACAGTTTATTATGAAACTCAGTTAATCAATTTCAACAGCAAATTTTAAAATAAAACACTTGAATACAATATAATCCAAGATAATAATTTGATATTTACATGGCGAGGAAGTATTCAAAGGCTTTGCTTTCTGTAATTTACCCATTCTGCATCCCCAAAAGCAGAAACATTTGCATGTATACTAAAAAACACTTTAATGCAGTACACATTAAAGTCTTAGATCTAAGCTGAGGTTTTCCAGACAACATTTGTTGGCAATGTATGGTGTACCCACATGCACAGTGCAATGTGTGCATGTTGTGTGTAGAGAAGCAATAATGTAATAAAGTTACCTGAAGCACCATAGGCAAGGAGAGCTGAAACCCTTCACATTCATTTTACACTTATTCGAATTATTTTTTAGTCATTGTGAGTTTAGAAACATATATGGAGACTGCTGATGGGTTTTGTGGTCTCCATATTCAGTAGCTTAATCCTAATGAGGCTGCAACCCAAAGCCTAAGGATATGAGATTTGGAGAAATGCTTAAGATAAAAACATGTCTTCCCTCTTATCCCAACCCAAATTCTTCAAAACACACACATACACACACACACACACACACACACACACACACACACACACACACAACCATACAGAACAAAAATCTGGAAAAGCCTCTAAGAAGAGCAAAATAAAAAGCTTAAAGTTGACTGAGTTCTTCAGGATATCTCAGAGCATCTCATAAAACATGAACAGTCTGATTCATTCTTTAACACTAATTAGCTCTGAGTTTAAACTTTTGAGGCAGCAGATTGGCTCTGTACTCCATTGCAATAGCATTAAAAATACTTACCTTTTCGTTTTTATTTATTTATTTTTTTTACTTCAACCCAAGTTCCTTCTTTCTTTCTTTTTTTTAATCTTATTGCTTTTTTCTGGTCTTAGTTTATTGCTTACTTTGTAAATGTTTAAAATAGGCAGTGCTTGTTATACTTGATAATGCACTGATGCCCACTAGGAGACAGGGCAATGTCTGTTACAGTGTTGATTGACTTGCTCATCCTGGTAGTATGGAGGAGTGGTCAGATCTCTTATCGGACATCTCACTTATATTTTATACTTGGGTGGCTGAGTAAGGCTGATGGTGGGCATAGTGACATGTCCAATCCAGGCCTTGAAAAAGGAAGCCATCAAGTGCTCTTCAGTCATTTTTTTTTCCTCTGCAGTCTGGAAACAAATGTCCTAAATGCAGGATTGGAAGAGGCTGGTCCTAGAACCACTGAATGAAAACTATGATCTGGACATTGCCTGAACAAAACCACATTTATATGGTATCCAGCCATTGGGGTTTCAGAGATTTTCTGTTCTGGAAGGACATGCATCCATAAAAAAAAAAATCCAGACAATATAGGCTATTTTAGCCACACTACACATAATCTTTTCAATCATCTTGCAAAACACATGTCATTCTCATATCTTAAACATAAGAAAGGGGATTCAAAGTGACTAAAAAACATATGTAAGTAGAGAGAATCAAGCCTCAAATGCTTGTTTTTTTCTAGTACAGTAAAAGGTATATACTCCCCCCCGCCACACACACAGAGATATGATGGTTATTTTTGAATAATTTCAGGTGTCCCTTTTGATGTTGAGATTCTCTGAGGAAATCTGCAAACTTTGTTATTTCTTCTGGTTTAAAGAGGTGGAGAAATAACATCTCCCTCATATTTTTGCACATGTTTAGCCTAGTTTTTGAGGTAGCATAGTCAGTTGGTAAATAGAATCTGCATTTGTGTGTGATAGACTTTATTTGGCAGATATTCATGAATGAGTAACAAGAAAACTTTCACAAACATGCTGACTTAGTCCCCCACAACTCCTACCTTTCTTTTTCTTTTTTTCTTTAATGACATGAGAATATCCACAAAACAAAGAACTGTCCTGCCTTTCCCAACTGCTGAAATCCATGTTTCATTTCAAATTCGAAGAGCTTATTAGTCCCTAAGGATGCTGGACATAATATTACCAGTGGGCAAGCAGACAATAAGGAAGTTTGTGTTTATGTCTGGCAGACTTGGGGCATCCTAGACATTTGTACAGGGCCAGAGGATGGACGCATGTGCACTTTTCACCGGACACATGACAGAAAGAAGAGAAAGAACAGTGTAGCTTGATCTCAGAGTGCAGGTCATAAAAATGGAGCAACACTGAAATCAGTTTGTTTATGAACTGTCCAGTATCGTTTGTGCGAAACCAGCTCTCTCAGATTCTTGATCCCAGAAATTAAATTGGGTTAAGCACTCCCTGCCATTTCCAGGGATGCTAACATGGTCTTCAGCTGACCCATCACTGTTTCCTTTCCTTGTTTCCTATTGGAGTCGCAATACAGTTACTGTGATAGGAATAGACACATTGTCTGGGCATCAGCCAAGGAGCTCTCCTTAGTATGGCTTATGAGCTGAATTAGGAAAATCCTCTCTGATTCCCAACTTTCCAACTATCTGTGCTAGATAAATCTTGGCACCACACAGGTGTCCCTTCAAGGCTGAAAAATACAACACCATAAAACATAGCAGGTTAGGCTTAGTGTATTATTAATGTATGATTATGTGGACCTACTACTAATAACAACTACCTAGGAAGCTAAAGCAGAAAGCCATATTCCCGACTTATTCTGGGTCACAAGAAAGCCTGAGCAACTCAGCAAGCCCCTCTCCCAGAAAGAAGAGGTTGAGAATATAGCTCCCTCAGCACTATTTTTAAAAGCAATTAACTTGTCCCGGTAAGATAGTTCAGCTTTTAGATATTACTGTCAATAAGGACAGCCAATGCTTTGTAGTGTCAGGATTTGGAGCCAGGCATTCTCTTATTCTCTGTGCTAAGTTAGCTCAAGTTTTAGTCCTATCATTTGAACCCAAAATAGTACATACATTCCATGTACTTCTGTGCCAGATGTGATGGTTTCTATTGAATGAGAGTGTGGCAAGGTCTCGTATCACTTAAAAGGTATGCCTCTGGGCACACCTGTGAGGGATTATCTAGAAAAGGTTAAACTCTTGATGTGCCTGAAAGGTACTTCCTTGATTAGGTTAATTAGAATGGAAACATTCATCTTAAAGCGTGATTGCCAGTGTTCCATTGGCTTGGGTACTAGAGTAAATAAAAAGGAGCAAGCAAGCTGAGAACAAGCATTCATTGCTCACTGCTTCCTTACTGTGGATGCAGTGTGACCAACTTCATCAAGTTCCTGCCAACGTGACTCCCTCACTAAGACAGACTGTATCCCTAAACTTTAATCTGAAATACACCATTCTCAAAAGTTGCTTTTTGTAAAGAAAAACAAAACCTAGCCAGTACAGCAGGTTAAGAATTTGGGATTTTTTTCCTAGGAATGGTAAGACACTATTGAATGATTTCAGCAAGATACAGACTTTTCAAGTTTGTTATTATATAAGATGCATGCAGAAAAATATCACACAGAGGTCCAAAAATAATGTGAAAAGACTGGTTCCCAGGTCCTTACCGAAATGTATGTGGCTGTTAGTATAGATATGGGAAAGACAACACAGATTAGAGACATACCTATGTTTAAACTTATTAGTGTATTGATTACATACATGTGGGGAAAATGAGAAGGACAAAGTAATTTGGTGAGAATCACTCTAAAGTTTTAGGCTTGAAAAGTGGGTTCCGAAGTCACTTAATGGAAAATGGAGGTATACGTAAGAATTATAAATGTAGAGGAACATCAGAGTAATGGAATTTTGTAACACACTTGACACATTTATATAGACAATTTAATAAGACAGTTAGAAAGTTGAATTTGTGTTTCAGAAGAGTACTCTAGACTTGAACCAAACACTTGCAAGTAATTTTCACATTCATAGTTGCTGTATGAGTTTTTCATGTGGAAACAAGTGTCTATTCACTCCAGTTGGGGCTCCATCAGTAGAACAACATAACAACTTTACTCAAGTCCACCTTTATGGACCAGTGAGTCTAATTAGGGTTAAAGAATGTATGGCGGTTATTTATAGGAACATAGACAACTTTGCCAGCAACCATCAGCTATTTATATAACCTTAAAAAGGGGCTAGTGCTTTTAAGTCACTCAAAGATGGAGGTTAATAGCCCCAATTTTGTATGAGTCTCATGTGAGTAGTGACAGATGCTGAAGATTTCAAAAGAACCATAGTTATGCCATGCCCAGAAGACCATGTTCCACAATAGTAGTAATTTAAGTTATAGGAATCTGTGAGATCATAGCATTAAAATTGTAGAACAAGAGGAGTAGACAACCTGAGCTAGGTGTGGGTAACTCCAATGCTTACTGGAAAATGAAAATGGAGGAAACTCCAGGGAGGTAGGAAGAAATCAAAAAGGATATTGCAATAAGCTGAGGCAAGAGAAAAATATTTGGGGGACATTATGGTGAGTACTGATAACTGCTACAGTAGGATGGATATTCCTAGGAAGACATATGGACAGTCCTCTTTCCCCCAGATAAAACACTGTCAAACAAAAGGAACAATTCCACCGAATTTCAGCCTGGTGAGCAAATAGGCTTATTGGGGGTAACTAAAGGAGCCTGGGAGATTCAGGCAATTGTATCACCTCAACATGAAGATTAAGCCTGAAATCTTCATCACTACAGCCCCAGAGGACAATGAGTCAGTTCCAGCAACATTCCACCTTTTATGTCCACATGCATTTGGAGCAGAATGATATGCAGCTGGCAGGGTCAGAGTGATTGAATGGATGGAATATCAGGTAAGATTCTGATGCCTGTCCCTTCTATAAAGGACATCAATTGGCCTGCTCTTCTGAGGGTCTTGTGTGGATAAGACAACTTCCCTGATTTCAAGATGACAATGAACATGTGATAACTTGAGGACAAAGCTATAGTAATGTTTCTGACAGTTCAATAAACTGAGAACAGAATGGATCCAAGCTGAGCAATGTACACACACTGGTGAACTTAGACCAGCTCAGTAGGACTATCAGAGAGAAAGTGCAATGGAGTGGGTTGAAGGGTGGATGGGGATGAGGAAATGGAGATAAATGCTCAAACACAGCTTCTTCAGGCCTGAAAGCCTTTCAATTGCAAAACTAAATCATCTAGAGCCAGAAACATACTTGTTAGATGGTGGACTGGGCTTAGGAAAGCCATGATTTCTCAGAATCGAGAGCATGGTTACTGTCATTTAAACTTCATTGCCCACTCAACTGGATTTAGAATCTTCTAGACAACAAAACTGTAGGAATGTTTGAGTGTTCCAGAGAGGTTTAAATTAGGGGAAAAGATCCCCAGAACACAATCCAGAGACTGGTGTCTCAGACTGAACAAGAAGGAAAAACAAAAACAAGCAAACAAACAAACAAAAACAAGCAAGTCAGTGTTCATCTTTCTCTGCTCCCCGAGTAGAGAGACAGCATGGCTAGGCATCTCAGGCTCCCACCATCATGTATTCTCTGCCATGGTACATAGGCTGTATCTCTCCATAATCTCTGAGCCAAAGACAAACTCTTCTCCCTTACATTGTTTCTGTCATTTGTTTTCTCACAAGGCTGTAAGAGTTTCTAATGCAAGAGCCGTGATCAGCTTTTTACCCAAGGCCTTGTTCTTTTCAACCAACAGTTATTGAGCACATACTTTCATAGAAATGTATTCAAGGCTACGAGGAACTAACTGATTACTTAAACTAGAGAATGAGTTGGGTAGAGATAGATAAATTCAAAATGGATATTGAGAGTCTGCATATGGAAGGAGAGCTTTTACAGGGAACAGTTTTCCTTCTGGGACAAAAGGAAGCTGGCCCAAATAGTTGAAGGATTGTAATTATTCTTTTTAAAAATGTAGATGTTCCATCCATAGATCCAGGGCATAAATAATGGATTTCAATACATTTTTAGCCTTCAAACACCCAATTGGACAAGGAGAAAACTCGAATTCGATTTCTCCAACTGCCACTAGTTGGCGCTGCATCCATTGATAAAGTAAAAGGGAGCACACATCAGGTGTGGGTTGAGAAGAATCTCTTCTACACTGCTTATCTCCATGGGGTTTCAAATGAAGTATACCAGCTCCACAGGGAAGCCTCCAACAGATGGGAACCTATTTAACAAACCATGGAAAATGAATTGGTTGGAGATGATAAGGGCAGCACTGCCACAGAAATCTATTCTCAGAGATGTGGGTGTTGGTGAGCCCCAGTGACCCACATTCAGAAATGTTTGCCTATTAATTAGGGCAGGTGGTTCTATCCCAGAAGGCTTTGCCTAGCAACTGTAACCAAGAACATCTTCAACTTTCGAGCTGAGAAATAACTCATTTGAGGAATCACAGTGGTGTGTATAGTAACCAGAGAAATCAATGCATCGAACTTAGGATAGTTATGGGTATGCCAGGTTTGGTCAAAGAAATCAGAAAATTCTTAGAATATGAATACTAAGTAATGTGGAACTTTTATTTAAAAAAGATCTTTAAGGATACCTTAAAATTTCTGATATAACAACAAACATAAAATAAAACCAAGAAAAATATTCAAAAAAAAAAAAAAAAAACCAGACTTACTTACGAACTTAAAGCTCTTTGTGGTCTTTTCATTTGGTGTGTGGCTAACAATGACAGATGGCTTTAAATAGGAACTTTAGAGAATGTTATTGCAAAACAGTTATAGGGAAAAGACAATGCTTTAATACATACATTCTTGTCTCTGTTTCATGCACTTGCAGATACATATTTAACCTTTTTATATGCTAATGATATTATTTAACACAAATGTCTGCATTTAAGAGATGACACTGAGTTGGCATCAAGTTTGAGTCCATGGAACACTATGATTGAACACATGAAGCAGTTACAATTGAGATTTCCTGGTGAGCTTAAACACTTCAAAGGAAAAACATGATCAGATTCAGTATATTCCACAAACAAAACTGAGGTCACTCAAATTTTATTCATCTATAAGTGCATCTCAGAATTATTTCTTCCAGTTATGAAAGATGATGTAGAAGTTTGAGTGTGTACTGTAATTTGAAAGTAACTGTTAATATCTAATATCATAGGCAGCAGGTCCACCAGCTCTAGCTATCTTCTGAGTGGATGACTTAAGGCTTAATGCAGGATAAGATTAAAAAAAATCCTTTTAAATGCCACTTTATAGCCTTTTCTTAGACGTGAGCTCTTGCCATTGGAGATTCATTTTATATTTTAAACTCATGTTATTAAACTTGTAGCGCCTGCACTTCTCACTAGAACTACATTAAACTTTAATTATCATATTTTAAAAAGAGAAAACAATGTAAGAGAAAATCGTGTACTCATCAGTATATTATTAAATATGTTAACGTTATGTTGAATTTGTCTCTCTTTTCCTTTTTAGAGCAGTGAGATACAATTACATATCATTGCTATCTTCTCAATTCAAAATGTCTGTACTGGGCACGATGATATACACCTATAAGGCCAAACATTCAGGGGCACAAGAATTGCTATAAGTTCAAAGCCACCCTTGATCATATAATAAGTTTCAAACCAACCGGAGATAAGTAATGAAACCCTGCTTTGAAAACATAAACAAAAATAACAACACCCAGAACTGACCAGGCATGGATCCAATTCATTATTGTGAGACAATACTTTCTTTCCATTCTTTGTCTTCTATAAAAGACGTGCCACCTTCTGAGAGTGGAATTGTCGATTCCTATGCAGAACTCTTTGACTCTCTGAAGTGCAATGCAATCTTATCATCACATTTATTATAACTTTTCTGATTACTAATGGGGCTGAAATCACTCACATCTTATTATCAGTTGAATTTCTTCTGCTTTCAATTACTTATTAATATACCTGGTCTATTTTTGAATTTGTTTTTCTCTATAATTTTAATACATTTTTTGGTTTTTTTTCCATTGGATATTTTATTTATTTACATTTCCAGTGTTATCCCCTTTCCAGGTTTCCCCTCCAGAAACCCTCTATCCCATCCCCCTCCCTCTGCTTCTTTGAGGGTGCTCCCCTACCCACCCACTCACCTACTCCTGCTTCTCTGCTCTGACATTCCTGTACAATGGGGCATCAAGTGAGTTCTATATTTTGTAGACTCATTTCTTTTAAATTATACTTATTTTATTTTTTACATTTTAAATTGCTTTTTAAAGTCCATTATTGTTGCTTACATGTATGTAGTTTTAGGGCTGGTCAGTTTGTACTGAATAACTAATCATGGAATCATCCTTGGGATTATCTCCCCTCTCTACTTGTCATTTTTTGTTTATGGTTAATACACCATGAAAATTCTTTCCTTTTGAGTTAGCATGTCAATTGATGTTCTCATTGTTCTGTTCTTGTTTGTGGAGACTTTTCTAAGAGAGGCAGTCATACAGGAGACTTAAATATTCTGGCTAATATAATTGTCTCTCTTTTCTTCGTCAATGTTCGCTGACCATAACCATAGGAGTAAGAACTATTTTGCAGATGTATATGCTGGGGCTAGGCTTCCCACAATCTTTATATTCTCTCTCTCTCTCTCTCTCTCTCTCTCTCTCTCTATATATATATATATATATATATATATATATATATATATATATATGTGTGTGTGTGTGTGTGTGTGTGTGTGTGTGTGTGTGTGTATGTGTGTGTGTGTATTTTAGACAAAATATAATAAGGTATACATATATATATATATACATATATATATACATACATACATACATACATATATATGACAAAATATAATAAGGTAAATCCAAAACTATTCACATTGATGCTGGACAAAGCAAACCATCAGAAGGAAAAGAGCCCAAGAGAAGGCACTAGAAACAGAGACCCATTCAGGAGTTTCATAAAATATAAATATGAAAGTCATAATATATCTGCAGAGGACCTTGTATAGACTCATGTTAGCCTTTGCCTGATGATTCAGAAGGACTTGTTCTCCTGGTGTCCTCTTTCTTTTCTGGATCTTATATTCTTCCCACCTCCTGTCCCATTGGCTTCTCTGAGCTCTTTAAGGGAGGAATTGATGAAGAGCTCCTTTTTAGAGCTGTATGTTCCAATCTCTCTCTCTTCATGTAATGTCTGTGGATCTCTGTATTTGTTGCCATCTGCTGCAGGAGGAAGCTTCTCTGATGATGGCTGAATAGGCACTGATCTAAGTGTATGGCAAATATCATAGCAGTAATTGTATTGTTTTGTATGTTTTGGGGTTTTGCATTTGTTCATTTGTTTGCAGAACCAACAGTATTTGGTTTTATCCTATGTCTCTGAGATATCTTGTCTCTGGTTGCCTGAATATATGTCACTGTACCCTGTGCATGCCTGGTACCTGTGGAGGTTAAAGAACACCAGGTCCATTGGAACTGAACCCATTATATGGGTGCCTGAAATTGAACCTGGGTCCTTTGTAAGTCAGTGAGTGATCTAAATCACTGGGTTGGTCATCTCATTAGCCTTAAGTTTCTTTTTGAACATGAAGACGCAGTCTTTGTTGGTCCCACGGGTGGTGGTGTCTTACCACTTCTCTGATACTATTTTCTTTATAGAAGACTTTTTAAAATTTGACATATGTTGGAATATGTATGTGAAAGGTGTCTTGTGGAATTGGTATTTCTTTTACTCATGCAAAACTCATTGCCTAACCAAACAAGATCGAGTGTTTGCTTCTATGGAAAATATTAAAAGATTTTTTTTCTCACGGTTACCTAGGTTCTTTGGAATTTATTCCTAAATATAGGAAGAGAGCAGTCTTAACAGAAGCCTCAAAATCTTTTATTGATTCTTCTTCACTGTATAAGCTCAGACATAAGTAAGCTCCAAGTCTTCCCTTAGTATTCTGCTTTATTTTTGTTTGTTTACTTAATTTCTATTCTTGTCCATGTAGCATCCAGATTATTGTATTAACACCTTAACATTTTATGTGATCTTTATAATTAATGATAGAACATAATTGGTGTTTTATAATTAAATATTACTAATATTAACCCATATTCTTGTTTCTCTCTCTTGTGTACATAGCGTGTCATCTGCATCTTCAAACTTACTTTCCTCTCTTATTTTATCTTAGTCACTGAGAGATTTTGCAGCTTCTAGGGGATGTGTAGACTTTGCTCATTCAAGTTAAGAATCACTATTTTTCAATTTTGACTATTGATTGTATTGAATTTACATCTTGAGTTTGAAAGAATTGTCAGCTCTATGACATTATAATTATCAACCATGTAAATATACCTGGTTTTGTATCATGATTTTTTTTTAATCTTAAATAAAATTTTCCACCTTGGCCATGAAACTTCCATATACTGTAGAAACCAATTAGAATATGTTGGGCCTGAAAAATAATTTCCATTCACATTTGGCAATAGTTAAGCTTCTTTGTCTCTATCTGTTCTTAAAAGTTTTGTGTTTAATATAAATACAGTCATGTGAGCCTATCACAGTGCTGGGATATCACAGCAAAGATTCTATAACAAAGAAGAGACTGAAATGTAAATGTTACAGGAAAGATTGTGCATGTCCCGGAAGGTAAAGGGGCTATTAAACACCTGATGGCCCCTTCTTAGGGAGTCTCTGAACACCAATATCAAACACTAATAGTTTTCCTTTAAAATGTTACAGATAATAGAGTCACATACCTCGTGAGGTTAACTTGTTTTCTTCAATATGGGCTTTGTAAGTTTATTCACAGTGCTGCAGAAAACCTCTGTGCTTTCATCGCTGAGTGGTATTTGATATGCTTGCATTGAGGAGACCCTAGACCTACCTTTTTGATTCTTATTTCCAGCATAACTGTATGAGGATGGAAGGTCATTGAGAAGTGATTAGATCCACAGAGTAAAGCCCTTATAAAAGGGGCCTAAATCTAACTTGGTTTAAGGAAGTCAGAAGTTGCAAGCTATGAATAGGGAACTGAGCCTTTGCCAGAGAGTAACTTCTAGGCCTTGATTTTAGAACTTGAAGCATCCATAGCATAACTTTTTATTGCGTGTAAAATACTTTATTAATAGTGCTTTGTTATAGCAAGTACAACTGATGGTATTTTATTACATTTTTAATTTTTGGTCCATTTCGGCATGTATCCAGTGAACCGCCAGGGCTTATTTATGGAATTTCTATAACTGATAAATATTCAATTAAAATATCTCTTCATACAAGGGAATATTATTCAGAAATGGAAAGACAGACATGGTTGATCTATGCTATAATATGAAGTGAACCTTGAAAATATTGTCTGTGCTAAAGTACACCAGTCACAAGTCATGGTGGTCTGCAAAATTCCATCTATAGGAAATGTAACCTCTTAGAACTTCATTTTCCCATGTTTCACATGCAAACCTGTGCCCTCAAGCCCAAGGGCCGCTCCTCCCACTGATGTCCAGCAAGGCCTTTCTCTGCCACATATGAAGCCAGAGCCATGGATCCCTCCATATGTACTCTTTGGTTGATGGCCCAGTTGCAGGGAGTTCTGGGGTATATAGCCTGTTGACACTGTTGCTCCACCCATGGGGTTGCAACCCCCCCCCCCAACTCCAGCTCCTTCGGTCCTTTCTCCAACTCCTCCAACAAAGACCCTGCACGAAATCCAATGGTTGGCTGTGAACATAGGCCTCTGTATTGGTCAGGCTCTGGCAGAGACTCTCAGGAGACAGACATATCAGGCCCCTGTTAGCAAGCACTTCCAGGCATCCACAAAAGCGTGCAAGTTTGGTGACTGTGTATGGGATAAATCTCCAGGCAGGGAAGCCTATAGGTGGCCTTTCCTTCAATCACTGCTCCATACTTTTTCTCCATATTTCCTCCTGTGAGTATTTTGTTCACCCTTCTAAAAATCACTGAAGCATCCACACTTTGGTCTTTCTTCTTGGGATTCATATGATCTGTGAATTGTATCTTGGGTATTCCGAACTTTTGGGTTAATAGCCACTTATCAGTGAGTGCATAGTGTGTGTGTTCTTTTGTGACAGAGTTGCGTCACTCAGAATGATATTTTCAAGATCCATCCAACTTGCAGCAAATTTCATGAAGTCCTTGTTTTTAATAGCTGTGTAGTATTCCATTGTGTAAATATATTTTATTCCTCTGTTGAGGGACATCTGGGTTGTTTCCAGGTTCTGGCTATTATAAATATGGCTGCTATGAACATAGAAGAGCATATGACCTTATTACATGTTGGAGCATCTTCTGGGTAAATGCCCAGGAGTGGTACAGCCAACTCCTCATATAGCACTATATCCAGTTTTCTAAGAAACTGCCAGACTGATTTCCAAAGTGGTTTTACCAGCTTGCAATCCCACCAGCAATGGAAGAGTGTTCCTCTTTCTCCACATCCTTACTAGCATCTGCTGTCACCCGAGTTTCTAATCTTAGTCATTTTGACTGGTATCAGGTGGAATCTCAGGGTCATTTGGATTTGCATTTACCTGATGGATAAGGATGTTGAACATTTCTTTTGGGGCTTCTCTGCCATTTGAGTTTCCTCAGTTGAGAATTCTGTTTAGCTCTGTTCCCCGTGTTTAATAGGGTTACTTGGTTCTTGGTAGTCTACCTTCTTGAATTCATTGTATATATTGGATATTAGCCTTCTATTGGATGTAGGATTGGTAAAGATCTTTTCCCAATCTGTTGCTTGCCATTTTGTCCTATTGACAGTGTCTTTTGCCCTATAGAAGCTTTGCAATTTTATGAGGTGCTGTTTGTCAATTCTTCATCTTAGAGCATGAGCTTCAGAAGAACACCAATTTATTCCAGACTTTTCCCAACTTTCTCTTCTATTACATTCAGTGTTTCTGGTTTTATGTGGAGGTATTTGATCCACTTGGACTTGAATATTGAATAGGGAGATAAGAATGGATCAATTCGCATTCTTCTACATGTTGACCACCAGTTGTGCCAGCACCATTTGTTGAAAATGCTGTCTTTTTTCCACTGGATGGTTTTAGCTCCTTTGTCAAAGATCAAATGACTGTAGGTGTGTGGGTTCATTTCTAGGTCTTCACTTCTATTCAATTGATCCACCTGCCTGTCACTGTACCAATGCCATGCAATTTTTATCACTATTGCTCTGTAGTACAGCATGAGGTCAGGGATGGTGATTCTCCAGAAGTGCTTTTATTGTTGAGAATAGTTTTCACTATCTTGGGCTTTTTGTTATTCCAAATGAATTTGAGAATTGCTTTTTCTAATTCTACGAAAAACTTAGTTGAAATTTTGATGGGGATTGCATTGAATCTGTAGTTTGCTTTTGACAAGATGGCCATTTTTACTATATTTTTCTTGCCAATCCATGAGCATGGGAGATCTTTCCATCTTCTGAGATCTTGATTTTTTTTAAGATATTTTCTTTATCTACATTTCAAATGCTATCCCAAAAGTTCCCTATACATTCCCCCTGCCCTGCTCCCCTACCTACCCACTCCCACTTCTTGGCCCTGGCATTCCCCTGTACTGGGGCATATAAAGTTTGCAAGACCAAGTGGCCTCTCTTCCCAATGAGACTTGAAGTTCTTGTCATACAGATCTTTCACTTGTTGAGTTAGAGTCACACCGAGATATTTTATATTGCTTGTGACTATTATGATGGATGTCATTTCCCTAACTTCTTTCTCAACCCATTTATCCTTTGAGTATAAGAAGGAAAGGATGGATCATCTAGAGACTGCCATATCCAGGGATCCATCCCATAATCAGCTTCCAAACACTGACACCATTGCACACACTAGCAAGATTTTGCTGAAAGGACCCAGATATAGCTTTCTCTTGTGAGACTATGCTGGGGCCTAGCAAACACAGAAGTGGATGCTCACAGTCAGTTATTGGATGGATCACAGGGCCCCCAATGGAGGAGCTAGAGAAAGTACCCAAGGAGCTAAAGGGATCTGCAACCCTATAGGTGGAACAACATTATGAACTAACCAGTACCCCTGAGCTCTTGACTCTAGCTGCATATGTATCAAAAGATGGCCTAGTTGGCCATCCCTGGAAAGAGAGGCCCATTGGACTTGCAAACTATATATGCCCCAGTACAGGGGAATGCCAGGGCCAAAAAGTGGGAGTGGGTGGGTAGGGGAGTGGGGGGAGGGTAAAGGGGACTTTTGGGATAACAATGGAAATGTAAATGAGGAAAATTCTTAATAAAATATTTTAAAAAAGAAGGCTACTGATTTGTTTGAATTAACTTCATATCCATCCACTTTGCTAAAGTTGTTTATCAAGCTAGGTGTTCTATGGAAGAATTTTTGGGGTCATTTAAGTATTCTATCATATTTTATGCAAATAGTGGTGTTTTAACTTCTTTCTTTTCAATTTGGATCCCTTTGACCTTCTCTTGTTATCTAATTCTTCTAGCTAGAACTTCAAGTGCTATATTGAATAGATAGGAAGAGAATAGGCAGCCTTGTCTAGTCCCTGATTTTACTGAGATTGCTTCAAGTTTCTCCCCATTTAGTTTGAGGTTGGCTACTTATTTGCTGTATATTGCTTTTACTATGTTTAGGTATGTGCCTTGAATTCCTGATCTTTCTAAGACTTTTATCATGAAGGAATGTTGAATCTTGTCAAATGCTTTTTCAGCATCTAATAAAATGATCATGTGGGTTTTTTTTTCTTTCAGTTTGTTTGTGTAGTGGATTACATTGAAGGATTTCCATATATTGAACAAGCCCAGCATCCCTGGGATGTAGCCTACTTGTTCATGGTGAATGATCGTTTGGATGTATTCTTGGATTCAGTTTGTGAGAATTTTATTAACTTTTATTACAGTTTTTGAGAATTTTATTAACTTTTGCATCAATGTCCATTAGGGAAATTGGTCTGAAGTTCTCCTTCTTTCTTGGATCTTTGTTTGATTTTGGTATCAACCTAACTGTGGCTTCAAAGAACAAATTTGGTAGTGTTTCTTCTGTTTCTATTTTGTAGAATAAAGTGTATTGGTATTAGATCTTCTTTGAAGGTCTGATAGAATTCTGCACTAAACCCATTTGTTCCTGGCCTTTAATGGTTTGGGAGATGTTTAATGACTGCTTCTAGCTCTTCGGGAGTTGTGGGACTGTTTATGTGATCTTAATTTAACTTTGGCATTCGGTATCTGTCCCGTCCAGTGGGATTCAGTTATTCGTGGGTGCGAGGGGGACCACAAACCTGGGAGAAAATGGGATGGGAGAGAAAAAAGGGCTGGAGACCAAGTAGATTGTCCTATCAAGGTCTCCATTTATTATGCTGAAACACCAGGTTTTTAAAGCATACATCGAGGGGAATAGGGAGGGGTTGAGGGGGAATTAACAAAGAACAAAGAAGTGTGCATCAGGGGACATGAGGGCCGAAGTCAGGCTCCAGGCGGTGGGCACTCTAATTCAGATCCTCCTTAACAGCCTTGCCTGTCAGGCCGAGCTCAGCATGTAACTCATGTCCTTAGATGTCTTGGGAGTCAGGAAGAGATAAGGAAGAGGGGACTATAATTCAGCTTTTATAGCCTCAGGTGCCAGGAAGGAAACAGGGAGAAGGGAGTGACGACCTGCTCCTTAGCACAAGGCCATTTGGCTTGTCAGGGTGGGAGATTGTGAAAAGCTCGCTTTCTCATGGTATGGTCTCCAACAGGTATCCGTCTAGAAAATTGTCCATTTCATCCAGATTTTCCAGTTTTGTTGAATATAGGTTTTTGTAGTAGGATTTAATATATTTTTTTTAATTTTCTCAGTTTTTGTTGTTATATCTCCCTCTTCATTTCTGGTTTTGTTAGATTGGATACTGTTTTTGTGCCCACTGGTTAGTCTGGCTAAGGGTTTATTTATCTTGTTGATTTTCTCAAAGAACCAGATCCTGGTTTTGTTGATGCTTTGCATAGTACTTTTTGTTTCTACTTAGTTGACTTCAGCCCTGAGTTTAATTATTTCCTGCCTTCTACTCCTCTTGGGTGTATTTGCCCTTTTTTGGTTTTTAAAACTTTAAGTGTGCTGTTAAGGTGCTAGTGTACGCTCGCTTCAGCTTCTTTTTGGAGGCACTCAGAGCTATAAGTTTTCCTCATAGCACTGCTTTCATTCTGTCCTATAAATTTAGTGATGTTGTGCCTTTATTTTCATCAAATTCCAAAAAGTCTCTAATTTCTTTCTTTACTTCTTCCTTGACCAAGTTATCACTGAATAGAGTATTGTTCAGCTTCCATATGTATGTGGGATTTCTGTTTTGTTTTTGTTGTTGTTTTTGTTGCTATTGAAGACCAGCTTTAGTTCATGGTGATCTGATAGGATGCATGGGGTTATTTCAATCTTGTATCTGTTGAGGCCTGTTTTGTGACCCATTATACCACCAGTTTTGGAGAAGGTGCCATGAGGTGCTGAGAAGAACGTATATTCTTTTGTTTTATGATGAAATGTTCTATAGATATTTGTTAAATCCATTTGGTCCATAACTTCTGTTAGTTTCACTGTGTCTCTGTTTAGTTTCTGTTTCTGTGATCTATCCATTGATGAGAGTGAGGTGTTGAAGTCTCTTCCTATTATTGTGTGAGGTATAATATGTCCTTTTAGCTTTATTAAAATTTATTTTATGAATGTGGATGCCCTTGCATTTGGAGCATAGATATTCAGAATTGAGAGTTCATCTTGGTAGATTTTTCCTTTGATGACTATGAAGGGTCCTTTCTTATCCTTTTTAAAAACTTTTGGTTGAAAGATAATTTTATCCAATATTAGAATGGCTACTTCGCCTTGTTTCTTGAGGCAATTTGTTTGGAAAATCGTTTTCTAGCCCTATACTCTGAGGTAGTGTCTGTCTTTGACACTGAGGTGCATTTCCTGTATGCAGCAAAGTCCTAGGTCCTGTTTATGTATCCAGTACATCTATCTATGTCTTTTTATTGGGGGAATTGAGTCCATTAATTTTAAGAGATATTAGGGAATAGTGATTGTTGATTTCTGTTATTTTTGTTGTTAGAGGTGGAATTATGTTTGTGTGGGTATGTTCTTTTGGGTTTGTTAATGAATATTACTGTCTTGCTTTTTCTAGGGTGTAGTTTCCTTCCATGTATTGGCATTTTCCATCTATTATCCTTTGTAGGGCTGGATTTGTGGAAAGGTATTGTTTAAATTTGGTTTTGTCTTGGAATATCTTTGTTTCTCCATCTATGGTAATTGAGAGTTTTGTTGGGTATAGTAGCCTGGGCTGGCATTTGTGTTCTCTTAGTGTCTGTATAACATCTGTCCAGGATCTTCTGGATTTCATAGTCTCTGGGGAGAAGTCTGGTGTAATTCTGATAGGTCTGCCTTTATATGTTACTGGGCCTTTTCCCCTTACTGCTTTTAATATTCTTTCTTTGTTTTGTGCCTTTGATGTTTTGATTATTATGTGATAGGAGGAATTACTTTTTTGTCCAATCTATTTAGAGGTCTGTAGGTTTCCTTTATGTTCATAGGCATCTCTTTCTTTAGGTTAGGTAAGTTTTTTTCTATAAGTTTGTTGAAGATATTTAGTGGCCCTTTAAGTTGGGAATCTTCACTCTCTTCTGTACCTATTATCCTTAGATTTGGTCTTCTCATTGTGTCCTGGATTTCCTGGACATTTTGGGTTAGGAGCTTTTTGCATTTTGCATTTTCTTTCACTGTTGTGTCTGTGTTTTCTATGGTATCTTCTGCACCTGAGATTCTCACTTCTATCTCTTGTATTCTGTTGGTGACACTTGCATCTATGACTCCTGATCTCTTTCCTAGGTTTTCTATCTCTAGGGCTGTCTCCCTTTTTGATTTCTTTATTGTTTCCATATCCATTTTTAGATCCTGGATGGTTTTGTTCAATTCCTTCACTTGTCTGGTTGTGTTTTCCTGTAATCCTTTAAGGAATTTTTGTGTTTCTTCTTTAAGGACTTCTACCTGTTTACCTGTATTTCTTTAAGGAGTTATTTATGTCCTTCTTAAATTCCTCTATCATCTTCATGAGATTTGATTTTAAATCAGAATATTGCTTTTCTGGTGTGTTGGGCTATCACTGTAGTGGGAGATCTAGGTTCTGGTAATGCCAAGTAGCCTTGGTTTCTGTTGTTTATGTTCTTGTCCTTGCCTCTCACCATCCTGTTAGCTCTGGTGTTAGCTTGTCTTGCAGTCTCTGACTATGGCTTGTCCTTCCTGCCAGCCTGTGTGTCAGTATTCCTGTAAGACCAGTTCTCTCTGGAAGGGATTTGGTTACAGAGAACTGTGGCACAGGGGTCAGTTCTGAGTGTAGATGTAAAGCAGAAGGACCCTGTCCCAGTCTTTCCTGGGTTCCTGTATTCTGAAGGCTCTGGGCAGGTCTCTCTGAGCAGAAGTGGTGGTCTTATCAGTGCTCACAGGTCTGTCCTTACTCCTGGGAGACCAACTTTCCCACTGGTATTTGGATATGGAGCACTGAGGCGCAGGATCAGGTCTGGGTGCAGACCTAGGCGTATCTTAATCAAGGTTTTATATCTTTTTTTTCCTCTTTTTTCTTTTTTGCTGTATTGTCTAATCTCTTTTGTGTAACATGGAGACTCTCTAAGCAGACCATTTCTGCTGTTGCTTGATACATGTCACTCATTTCATTCTTGACATGTATTAACATATCTTCTCCTACTTCATTCTGCTTTTCATGCTTCCTCTTCATGTTCATCCCATATTTTCTACCATCTACTGGCTTCACTAACTTTATTATCAGTTTATACTTTACTGTCTGGAAAAGCACGCTTTTTTATTTCTACTCGATAATATATTTCCTTTAATATTCCAATGGGATGGCTCCTTTGGGAGCTGAAATGAGAATTAATATTAATAATGAGGCCGAGTATTCTGAATGCAAGACCCATGATATGTACTCACAAAATAGTAATTATCAGTATGAGTGTTCTCAGGACTTTTAGAAATACTTAAAAATACTATCACAACAGAAACATGATCTTTTCTCAGTCCATATATATTCATGTGGACTTAATATATAGCCCATAGGAATATATGCACAATAGAAATATCAGTTGTATCATTAGGTGTGAGGTGTAATTTATTATACCATTAAAAGAAACTGAATCACAGAATACTTTCTAATCTGTTCTAGGTCAGGATCCAGGTTGATTCAGCATGAGGATAGAAGGCTTGAAAGCTAACATGCACCTTTCCTGCACTACCTAATATGGGACTTGTTCCAGGGTGATTATGTTGCCCTTATAATTATCTACTAGGGAAAACAAGCACAAGGCATTTTTTTTTTGCTCTGATATGGTGAAATTAGCCCTATATTAGCTATTAGCACAATCATGTTTGTTAATTTCTATTCTAATTTCTCCTGAACCTTAGTTCTCCTATGTCTGTTACATTTTACAAGCTTTCTAACCCTGAGAAGCAGAAAAAGATTGTGTGCTTTATATATTTAATATATCAAACCCCAAAGTTATCATCACATAAATCCATTCAAATATAAGTTTTGATATAATACAGAACAAATAATCTTTAAATTTTGCATTATACTTTGTGGATATTTTATATAGAGTTGAGGTTCAAGAGCCCTTTCCTAGTTCTAAAAATATTATTATATTTTTAATTGTAATATTGTTTAGCAATAACCTTTATGTACCAAGCAGCAAGGAGAGCTTCTATATATGTTAGAATCATTTCACAATGTGTTAACTGACAGATAAAGTCTTTCTTTTCTAAGTACATTTATATCCCCTTTAAAAAGAGACAGAATAATTCAGGTGTAAATTTGGTAGAATTTTACTGCCTCTTATTTTAGAACCATGTGTGTGAAATGCCACGTAACTGGTAACTGGTTCTGAAATTGCAAGATCCAAAACTAATCCATTTGCCTTTTGATGGTGACATTTAAAATGTACTGATGATCCTGAGTTGTGAATGAAGCCTTGGGATCATATTCCCAGTCATTGATCAGTATTACTATTTGGAGTTGAGACTGAAACATATGTTAATCAATCCAATTCAAGGCTGAAAAATGTTTGAAAGTGGCCATGGAAAAGATAGAAGGCAGTCCATAATAGCTTTAAAATAACTCCAGTAGAATTTCTCAAATTCTAAGTAGACATCTTGTAGGTCAGCATTAAAATATTTTCAGAGTCAGAAACAATGGTGATATATTTGCTAAAACTGATACATTCCAAATCAGCTTTGGATGAAAACAAAGTTAGATTCAACTTGTAGCATCTAAAGTCGTTAGCTGCTTTTCCTTGTTTGCTGGTTTTAAGTGATGTCTCATCTCTTCAATGATGTGTATAATTTGTTCAAAGGTAGAAAGAAACAGCTGGATCCCAGAGAAATCAATACCCATGAAATCACTTCATTCTTCCCAAATATCTTACACTTTCCAGTTGTTACAGCAAGTATTTTTTCTTTCTGAATACTGCTGCTTTTTAAAAAAATTTGCTTTACATCTCAATTGCAAAATCCCCATCCCCTTCCCCTTCCAGTCTCACCCTCACACCACCTTCCCCAACATCCCTTTCCTTTTCTTCTCAGAGAAGATGAGCACCCTCCCTGGCATAGGTACCAACCCTCCCTGGCACATCAAGTCACAACAGGACTGTCTCCTCTCCCACTGAAGCCAGGCAAGGCAGCACAGAATGAAAAGGATTCATAGCAGGCAACAGAGTCTGAGACAGCTCCAGATCCAACTATTAGGACACTCACAGGAAGACCAAGCTGCACATCTGCTACATATGTGCTGGGGGCATAGGTCCAACTCACATATGCTCTTGAATTAGTGGTTTAGGCTCTTTGAGCCCCAACTGGCCTATGTTAGGTGTTTCTGTATATCTTGTGATGCCCTTGACCCTTTTAGTTCCCTAAATCCTTATCTCTACTCTTCCAAAAGACTCCCAAAGCTCTACCTAATATTTGGCTGTGGATCTCTGCATCTGTTTCCATCAATTTCTGAGTTAAGCCTCTCAGAAGGCATTTATGCTAGGCTTCTGTCTGCATGCATAGCAGAGTATCATTAAGAGTGTCAGGGTTGGCACTCTCACATGGGATGGGTCTCAAGTTGTATTAGTCCTTGCTTGGCCATTTCCTCAATCTCTACTCCATCTTTTATCCCTGTATATTTTGTAGTCATGACAAATTTTGAATCTCGTTGCCATAGCTCTGACCCATAATTGTTCCAGTCTGAAGAATAACAGGGATGGAAATGGAGAGGAGCCTGAGGAAAAGAAGGTCCATCAATAGGCCCAAAGTGGGATCCAGTTCAAGGGTAGGTACAAAGGCCTGACACTATAACAGAGGCTATGGAGTGCTCACAAAAAGGGACCTATCATGACTGCCCTCCAAAAGACCCAACAAGCAGATGAAAGAATCAGATGCAGATATTTGCACACAACCATGGACAGAAGTAGCTGACCCCTGTTGCTGAATTAGCAAAGGCTGAAAGAAGTTGAGGAGAAGGGCAATTCTGTAGCAGGACCAGCAGTCTCAATTAATCTGGACCCCCGAGATCTCTCAAACGTTGGATTACCAAACAGGCAGCATACACCAACTGATATGAGGTCCCCAACACACATACAGTAGAGAACTTCCAGGTTTGTGCTCATTCAAAGATGGTACACCTAACCCTCAAGAGACTGGAGGTACCAGGGAGTTTAGAGGTCAGATGGGGTGGGGATTTGGGACATCCATGTTGAAACAAGTGGGTGGGGGGTTGTGGGATGTGGAAGAGTCAGAGGGTAGATTGGGGGAAGATAAAATATGGAGTGAAAAAATTAATTAGTTAAGAAAGGGTTTTGTGTACCCCTCCTGCCACTGGAATTCCTGCCTGACTACAGGAAATGGCTACTTCAGGCTGTTGTTTTAATAGTTCTCCCTTTAACACATCCTGGTTGCTATTCTTTTCTTCTTGTCAATACATTTGGATGCAATGTCAGTTGCAAACCATAAATACTTACTCCACATTCTGGTTCTCTATTCTGTTTTCTATCTTGCTTTTATAAAGTCCCATTCTGGGTCAATGTGGATCAGTTACTACAGAATAATATAATTTCCGGAGAACTCAGAAAAAAAGTACTGGTAGGGAGAAAACCTTTCTAACTTTTACTTTTTGAACATTTATTTCTATTTCAAAGCAGAAATAATATTCTACTCTGTCATGACACAGAAATAGAAAGTCTGAATAAGTAGCAAGTAAGTCTCTTGTGGGGCAGTGGGTGCTCTAAGTGGGCAGACACAGAGTGACTGCCACATGCTTTCTACGCAGCCCTGGGTGGGTGTCTGGCTATCGGAAGCCACAGAATCCCAGCTCAGTGGGTGGTGGACAGGGGCAGTCCTATGTACCATGTTCTCAGCCTCAGGCATCCCAGACACTGCTGGACACTGAAGAAGATCTGAAAACAGAATGGGGGCCCCTGTTGGCAGCTCAGCCATCCCTGAGGCCAAATGGAGGAGAGGGCAGGGGAGAGGGGGGCACTGGATGGTTCTCACGTGGGTGAGATTTTTTGGTCTTGGGTGCAGGAAGGCCTTCAGGGGGAGGGTAGACAAGGCTCTTTAGGGGAAAGCCTATTCCATCATTCAAGTACGGTGGGCCTTGATGAGCAGACAGTCTATGGTTTTAGAGCTTTATTGTAGAAAGGCAGGGAGAAAGAGAGAAGGTAGAAAGAGGGAGAGAGGCAGGCCATGGCCATGTAAAGAGAACAGCGAAGGGAGAAAGAGGGCTAGAGATGAGAATAAGAAAAGTTAAAGCTTAAAGAGAACGAGGAGGATCCAAACAGCCCTTTTTATAGTGGGCTGGACTATCAGGTAACTGTGGGCAAGAGCATACCTGGCTATAGTCAGGTAATTGTGGGGGAGTCTATCAAGAATGCCAGAAGCCTGGGACACCGTCTACATGACTTACAGTCACAGAATCATGGAGTTGGGGGCTCTGTGGTGTCAGGCACCTGACTCTGGGAATGTGGCTCACTTTTCTGTCCCTTATAGAGTTTTCTACTGGGTCGCCAGAGCAAGCCTCATTCAACCAAAATAAGGCTTCCTATCACAGTCCCACAGTCTCTGAGTAAGTGTCTGTGTCAGTCTGGTTCTACTGCCAAGGAGGGTGATGGCTTGCCATGTGCTTTTTAAATTATTATTATTATTATTATTATTATTATTATTATTATTATTATTATGTGTGTATATGTGTATGCATGTATATGCATGTATGTGTATATGTGTATGTTTGTGTGTATATATGCATGTGTGTGTATGTGTATGTGTGTGGTTGGATAGTTGTGTACATATGTATTTCAGCATGTATGTAGAGCTCAGAGGACAACTTTGAAGAATCTGTATGTTCCTTCTGTTTTCTCATGGGTTCTGGAGTCAGGTCATCAGACGTGCACAGAAATACTAACATGTTTAGGCACTGAGCCATCTTCCTGGCCTCACATCTATTATGCTATAAATTACAATACATGAGCAAATTGTGAATTTTTGTGTGGCTCTAGTCTGGTTGCTAATTAAACAAAACTCCAGATTGATGGGAGGCTCTGTAAATTAGAGTTAATGAAGTGGAATTTGGGATAGGTGTTATGTGAAAGTGAGACCCTCCGTAGCCTCTACTTGCTGTACAACTTTGCATAATCCCTTAACCTATGGATCCCATGGCAGATGGGAATAGAAATAAAAATAATATTTGCTGTAAAGAGGTATGATTACATTTATTTGAAATAATGTATATGAAGTGTTTCAAAGAGAGCTGGTATGTTAAGATCCTAATGCCATCTTAAATATTAATAATAATATTAGCAATGTTGGAGCAGAAAGATCTCTGTTCTGCTAGAGGCAACCTGATGATGTGATTCAGAAAAACTATATCCAGGGAGTTAATTTGCTGGTGGACTGAAGACAAGAGATGTGGTTATGCAAATTTCAGAATTAATAGCTAGCATTTGTTTGAGCTTGCAAGAGGATATTCATTGCCGGTCTGGCCTGCAGATTTTTCTGTAAGTAAAAGTCCCTAAGTAACTAGTTATAATGCCAAGATCAAGGTTCTTTTCTTTGAGTTCTCACCTGCCTCAAAGTCTAGAAATATGCTTTATGGATGTTGGCTAGGTGTTTCTATTGACCTATATACTAGACTTGGATTCAGGGTACTTTAGTGCTTGATGGTATATATATATATATATATATATATATATATATATATATATATATATATATATATATTAGAGGTTTTCATAAAACCTCTAATCCAGGAGAAACTATAGTGTTTGGTCCTTGTAATTAGCCCATGGAGTGTGCTATTCAGGCTTCCCTGGAATAAAGAACTTTTACAAAATTATAACTTTCAGTAGATCTAGCTCAAATTCATTCAAGACACTGGGATGTGTTTCTAGCTACATATGTAGCAGAAGATGGTCTAGTCAGCCATCATTATTGGAAGAGAGGCCCCTATGTCTTACAAACTTTATATGACCCAGTACAGGGGAACGCCAGGGCCAAGAAATGGGAGTGGGTGGGTAGGGGAGCAGGGCGAGGGGAAGGTATAGGGAACTTTCGGGATAGCATTTGAAACGTAAATAAAGAAAATATCTAATAAAATAAAAATAAAATAAAAAAAGACACTGGGACATAATTAGTTCATAGAATGTTAACCAAATAAAGTTTGAAATAATTTGAATGGAGAAAGTGTATTCTTTATGTAAACCCAATATTATTCAAATCAAATATTGCTAAATTCTCAGGTTACTAATTTTTTTATCTGATTATGCCTTTCCTCAAGTATTACAAATATTAGCGACAATATCATCACATGCTAGGAAGAGAACTACATGCCAGGCTTAGTGACACATACCTGTTATCTCAGGACATAGGAAGCAGAGACAGGAGAACTTCTCCAAGTTCAAGACCATTCTGGTACATACTGAGTTCCAGGGTAACAGAGTGAGAACATGTCTCTAACTAAAATAACACAAAAAACAGTATCAACAACAATGTTATAATTATGATAATTCATTAACTGTGAGAATTACAGAAATCAGTAAAGAATGGCATTTCATATTCTAGATTACTTTGACTCAAGAGGACAGAATTTTAAGACACTGAGTGTTTAAATATATCAAAGGAGCACAGACAGTAGCAGCTCACATCTGGGTAGAGGATCATGATAGAGGCATGAAGCCAGGTCTGAAACAGGTGCAGAACATGAAACTGGAGTTGAGGAATGGTTTTAGCGTACATTATTGGTGGTGTGTGGAATAGAATAGAGTATTGAATGGAAAAGCTTATGTAAGAACACTGCTGGGGAAATGACTATGAAAGGGTTTGGCTTCTCTTCAGAAACTCTGTGCTTCTCTGGATCTTTCTGAAGAATCACTGTCTCTCCTATGCTCTTACCATTATATTAGAATCAGGAAGCTGAGGAATGCTAGAATCTCAGCATTGTTTAATAGCGCAAGGTTTGTAATGAAATGGACAGATATAAAGGATGTATATAATATTTTAAATATAATTTCAGGATGTATAAATGTATATAATGTATATAGTGCTTACTAATATATTTAATATTACATAACAAAAGTGATTAAAATAGAAATAAAATAAATATCTGTATACCTGTGTTGCAGTACAGCTTCTCTTTGCAACCTGAAGTTACCACCATCAGAATTTACCTTTTATTACTCTGAGATCTGACCTCTACCTTTACTGCCTATGCTATGTGATAACCAGATTTCTGTTACCATAATAAATAACTACAATCATTGTTTTATACAAGGAAAGTTTCTTCTGACTCACAGTTCAGGCTTGTCCTTCTTGGGCTTCTGGTGGTAGGAACAGCCAGTCCTTCACTGTGGAAGCACGTGGTATCAAAGCACTTTTTGCCTCACAGCTGTAGTGCAAAGAAAAAGGAGGAGGGCTAGTCAGGCTGAGGGTTTCAATTGTTCACTTCAAGGGCACACCCCATTGCCCAGGAGAACTCCCAGTAGAGCCATTCTGTTAAGTTTCCACAAGTTCCACAAATTCTGTCACTTTGGGGATCAATTCTTTAATGTCCAAAGGAATAGGCATTTAAGATATGCAACATGTATCTATTTTTGTAAGACATGCCCTGTGAGGTGTATCTCTCTTTGTGGTTATTTAACTGTTATTTTAAATTCTATGCATAGATAAGACTATGCAGTAATTCTTACTCAGTGTATGCTTTCATTCACATAGATCTATTCTTTTGACTTATCAGTGTTGCCTCTGTAAATTAAACATCATGATTAGTGCTACAGTCAACAGCAGTACAGATATTTCTACAAAGGTCTGATCTTATCTCTTCTGTGTATATTCCCAGTGGAGAGAACTCTGGATTGTATGGTTGATTTGCATATTTGCAACTATTCGGTTTGGACAACTCAGTTTTCTTCCAAAAATCTTCTACTAATATCCTATTTCTATATTTTTATCAGTTAATTTTTATCCTTTAAAAGGTCTATTGCAAGTCATATGTAGATTCTAGAGGCTAATTACTTCCATTTAAACTACATTAGAAATATACTTGCTCAAACTGTAGGGTATATTCTGAATGACCATATTTTTTGCATATAATGGATCAAGCTACAGAACAAAAAAATATAAGTCAAGTTTCTGAAGAACAATAAAATGAGGCAGGAGATTGTGCTGGCCAGGGCTGAGGCCATAAGGGATCAAGAAGCCTCATGCAGTTGCTGGTGGCTAGCAGAAGTGCCTTTTTCCAGAAGAAGCTAAGCGAGATGTTTTCTATAACGTCTTGCTTATGAATTCAAACATCTTCATGGTTATGGGAAAATGTCACTATGTGTAGTGGGTGGTTCTGATGCTAATATTCTGTTCCCCATTTGGTTCTTAATTGATCTTTAAAGATTCCAGGAGCCATTGCTGGGCAAAAGAAAAATAGGCAGTACTTTCAGGTCCCCCACAGGAGGCTAAGGGATGCAGGAAAAGAAAGGGAAATTTTGCCATGCTTCAGAGGGAGGAAAGATCATGTGAGACCTTGGGTGGAGTGGCCATAGGCTATTTGTTTCTCCAGGTGCAAGATTAGAAATGCAATTAAGTGGAGGGTAGTTTGGGGTTGCTGAACCAGGAGAAGGTAATTGAGGAACTGAGGGTGCTGAGCTGTGATTGAAAAAAAAAAAAAGTGAGAAATAGCCTAGGAAGACTTAGAAGAGCCCAACAATTGAGCCAATAAGGAACATTGAAAAATAAATTTGTGTGTGTGTGTGTGTGTGTGTGTGTGTGTGTGTGTGTGTGTGCTCCATTCACAGATACAAGGGAACCTGGACAGGTGTGGTAGTGCAGTCGTAGGGTAGCAAAAACTACATACTACAACTATGGATAGAGAAAATGGATAATTGAGTTGTTATTTTATCCAGCATTTAGTGAACAGATACTATGTGCTAGAATGTGTCACCAAGTCATCAGTGCCCTTTGCATGATACTGACATGGTAGCTGACCTTAAAGAGTTTTCACTGTTGCTAAAGGAGACATTGAAAGACAGTGTGAGATGACCTTTACCTGAGCTAAGCATTTGACAATATTTGGGACTTTTGATTTCTTTATTTGTGAAATAAGTGCTAAGTATGTACTACAAGGGACAAATCATTAAAAAAAGAAATGAAACAAACTCAACTATATGTATTTAAAGATAATCATGAGTAATCAATCAATAAATATACAAATCATACATAAATAATCATTAAATTCACTTAAAATAATAAATAAATAGATAGATAAATAAATAATAAATGAGTCAGACAGTGGTGGTGCATGTCTTTAATCCCAGCATTCAGGAGGCAGAAGCAGGAGAGCTTCTGAGTTAGAGGCCTGCCTGGTCTACAGAGTGAGTTTCAGGACAGCCAGGGCTACACAGAGAAACCCTGTTCCGAAAAATACATACATAGATACATACATACATACATACATACATACATACATACTAAACAACATTGGGCTCAGCATACTTTATAATGGCTTCCATTAAGTATTGAGTAGATTTGCCTCAGGTGATCCAGCCTTTCTGAGGTTTAAATATTGGGTCTGAGACATGTGAGATAAGAAGGACCAGATATTGAATCTTAGAGAATAGTCTAGACTAAAAGAAGACAAGTACAAAGGTATGAGGTAGCCATGAGCCTACCATTCCCAGACAAGGAGAAAGCACAGAGAAAAGAGAGATGTGATCTGTGGACATCAAAGAAGACAGGCTTTGCAAAGTGGTTCATATGGCAAAATATAAAAGAATGGAGAATAGGCTAAGGATCATTCTATCCAAGAGAAATAGCATCAGCAGAGATCAGAAATGCAATCTATAACAAGGTCAAAGCCTAAGCATTTATTTTCACTAATTTATATAACTGTAAAATAAATACAAGTCTCCCCACAATCCTGTGCATCCTCCCTTTCTGTCTCAGCCTACTTACTTCTATACTTGTATCTCCAGCTCTGTAGTTCTGGGTCTCCAGAGGTTGCTGCTTGAGGCATGAAATGATGATAGAGTTTTGGGAGGAGTTTATGCAAAGAAGCTATTATTTTAGAATACAAGTTGTGCATATGGAATGAGATTGAGACAGTGACACATCCAAAGGGCATCACCCAATGGGAATGTCAGGCAAGCTTGTATGCTGTTTTTCACAGTTATTGCCAGATTCCCCATGCTTTCCATCCTAGACATCACCTGAAAGTCCACAGAAGATCCTACTGGGGGGGACTGACTACAAATAGACCTGATTCTATCTTCTCAGACAGCCGTGGGGAAGTATGCAATGAGCATTACATTATACCTCTAGGTTAATGATCCAGATCGTAGTAAAATTGCATTCCAGATCCTGCCAACTTGAATTCCATGATGCATAATATTTCAGTAGCTCTAAACGAATGTTCACCCTGAAGGGTGTTGTGTTTTGTTTTGAGATTATAATATAGTTACAACACTTCTCTCGTCCCTTTACTCACTCCAACCTACACATATACCCCTCCCCACACTACTTTAAATTCATGATCTCTTTTTTATTAAATGTTATTGCATGTATATATGTACATATACATATGTTCCTAAATATCACTTGTATGTATTTTTGTATATTACTTGTATGTATTTTTCCAGTTGTTTGTCAAAAGGCTGGTTTTAAACACACAGCAGTTTTAGCATTCTTTATAGGACTTGGAGACATCCTATTGCTTTAGGAAGACAGGAAATAATCTGTTGACCAGATGAATGCTGATGATGGTTGGGACATAAAATACCTCACCCTTCCCTGGGGGAATCACTGGAGAGTTTCAGTTCTATCTTCACAGCTCTTAGTTCTGTATAAACGATGGCAATCTTTTGGATCATTTCTGGTGATAAAAATAGTCACTTGGAGACAGGAGGTATCACACCTCTTAATCAGTAAGTAACACACCATCATCTCTGATTTTTTTATTTTTTTTTTTTGCTTCCTTTCTTATCTGATTTCTTAAAAGTTTAGGCATTACTTAAAAATAAGAGTGTTTTGTTGTTTTAACTTTGGTGCTGATGATGGCTTTCATTACTTCTCATCCTGGGGATGCAAAAGCCTGTGGAGGAAGGTACGTAGAGATGCACTTGTCACTTGGCAAGCATTTTCAAATGCCAAAGCTCCCCAACAATCCAGACAGAGAAAGCACACTGTTTTTTCCGGAAAAAAAATATACACAAATTATGCCATCAAGTATCCAAGGGACACTGTCAACCTGAAGCAAAGAACTGGCATGCTATGTTAATTTTAACAGCTGAGAAGAAGCCAGGGGCCTATTTCTTTCTTCAAATACAGACACACAGAAACTAATGCACACACTGGTGTACTTTCATCAGCATTTGATCTTTTGCAGAACATGGTAGACATTCATGCAGGAGTTGCAATGGAGCATGCTACTTGCAGAATACCTCCCTATTCATCTTCTTTGCTAAATGTCCCTCCTGTCTGAAGGATCCAGCATACCTCTAATTGAACTCAACAAGTACTTAGAATAATCAGAGATACATGTGGATGCAGCTCCTATAACATAACCTGTGTCTGTTGTAAGCCACAGGAAACAAGTTCACGAAAGAACCTCTAATTAGTCTCAAACACTCAAAAGAATACAAGTGTCCAGGAAAATCCACAAAAAAATAACAGGAATGATATTTGTGGCAAATAACAGAAGAGAGAGAGAGAGATACTTTCAGAGTTTTCAGACATTCACTATGGAAGAATGAGTAAATAGTTTAGCTTCTTCTGAGACCTTCCTCCTTGACTTTAGAACTTCATCTTTGTATCCACATTCTGCTAAAACTCTGCATGTCTTGGTATCTCTTTTCCTACCAATAAACAGCCATTTAATTGAACTTTTCATTTTTTAATTTTTAAAATTTTATTGGTTACTTTTAACATTTCAAATGTTATCCCCTTCCCAGTTCTCCTTCCACAATCCACTATCCCACCACCTTCATCTGCCTCTATGAGAATGCTCTCCATCCCATTCACCCTCTCCCACATCACTGCCCTAGCATTTTCCTACAGTGGGGCATCGAGCCTTCCCAAGACCAGGGGCCTCTTCCATTGATGTCAGATAAGGCAATGCTCTGCTACATATGCAGCTGGAGCCATGGGTCCCTTTATGTATATTCTTTGGTTGGTAGTTTAGTCCATGGGAGCTAGTGGTGGTGGTGGTGGGGGGTGAGTTGATATTGTGTTTTTTCCTATGGGCTCCTTCAGTTCTTACCCTAACTCTTCTATTGGAATCCCATACTCTGTCCAATGGTTGGCTGCAAATGTCTGTATCTGCATTGGTCAGGCTCTGGCAGAGCCTCTCAGGAGTCAGCAAGCTCTTCTTGGCATCAGCAATAGTGTCTAGATTTGGTGTCTGTAAATGGGATGGTTACCTAGATGGGATAGAGTTTCCTTCTTTGCAAATATTCTAATGTTTTGCTTCTAAAAAGGCCTTATTTCTGAAAAGAAATATACTAGGGTTTAGAGATTAGAAAAGAAAAAAATTAAATGTGGTATCATTACAAGATTAGGTATATTGGGCAGGAGAATGTCTGGCTGTGCAGCTATGTAGTCTTCAAATTCATGGTCTCCTAGTCTCACTTCCCCATCAGGGAGTATTGCTGTCATGACTGGTCTCCTGGTCTTTATAAGACTTTAATAGTAAATAATACATATTTTATACCCCTTTATTTAGTCTAAGAAATAAAAATGAACTCCTGGAGTATTCTCTATAATCCCATTATATATGCAATGCATGATGCATGCAGATTCAAACAGAAGAGAACACACACCCACAGATGTAAGCATACCCATATACACACAGTGCACAGAGATACATACCCATAGAGAAACATACAAGGACAACACACATAGATGTATACAGAGATACACACATAGAAAGACACAAATACACATGCATAAACACAGAGGGAGACAAATGCAAACACATACAGAGACCTATACATATACATATGCTCTCCCATCTCTATTACTTTCTTCTTTCTCCTCCTACCAAAAACTGAAATACAAAGACTGACATAACCTGACATAAGTATCGTTTGAGGGAAATGTCCATAATTCTAGTCATACAAATTAAGAGAATACAGTTGAGAATAATGCCATAAGCCTGAACAAGGTCAGTTGATTTTGTTTGACAAACACACAAATACTGTGTGGTAGGAAGTGAATAATGCCTTTAACAAATAGCCACAGGAGAAACTTCTGTGCATGCAACAAAATGGATTTTTAAGTCTATTTTTCTACATTTAAAGCATTAATATATTTATCATAAACATACACATAAACTATAAAATTACAAAATTATTAAGATACACAAGTATTACATTTAACAATGCTTTATAAGTGTGGTACCAAAAGCACGAAAATTATTTAAACTTTAAAAAATTAACATATTAAAGGATATTATCAAAATAGTAAATAAAACAACATACAGGCTGTGAGAAAATATTTGCAAATCATATCACCATAATGGTCTAGTATCTTTAGGACATAACAGCTCAGCAGCAGAAAGACAAACAGTGTAATATTTTGAAGTGAATATATTATGGCAGTTGCTCAAAAATAGACTTATCACATGAACAAGGTATTTCACTTTAAGGTATAAGTTCCAAACAAATAAAATCAGCACATCAAAGAGAACTCCCTGTTGTCATGGTAGTCAGAACTATTCACTGAAGATATGTAATCAACCTCTGTGCCCAGCGGTGGATGAATATATATATGTAAAGGCAAGAAATGTATGTAAGCAAATGATTATTATTCAGACATAAAGAAGAATGAGATCCTGGCATTTGCACCAAGACAGATGGAAGTGTAAGACCCAATGTTTTCTCTTATGTGTGTGGAAACTAAAACACCGAAATCAACCTGGATATGATTAAAGAACTATGACTATTAAAGATAGATAGGGAACTGAGTAAGGAATACAATTAGATTAAATAATGGACATCAAATTCTGACATTCGAAGTAAGTTCTGTTCTTCTTCATCAGTATGGTAAGTGGGTTCATAGCAAGTTACTGTGTGTTTCAGGAATAGCTAGAAGGCTCTGAGAATAGAGATTATAAAGGGAAGGAAATGATAATTTCCTCAAATTGAGCAATATTGCTGTTTTCCATTCCATCCACTGAAATACCAACTTTATCATATATAACTAATTAATACATGTTCATAAAAATTTAAAAACATAGGACAAATATTTGAATGGATATCACTTAAAGTGACATATGAATGTTTACCTAATACATTTTCAAAAGAGTTTCTACTTTATTTGAGAGTTGCAAAGTAAAAATCTACCTTGGGATAGAGATCCATACATACTAAATAATAAACAAAAAACCAAGCAAACCCCCAAAACAACAACAGTAACAAAATCTTATTATTGGTAAAATATGAAGAAATCAGAATCTTCAAAAATAGATGGCTCAGAAGAGAGTTGAGGTAGAACCAAGCATGATTGCAAACACAAAAAAGAAAAACTAAAAAGACTAACAAAAAGAAAACAGAAACCAATAAGATTGTAATGATATTCTACTATACTCACAAACTGCACCCTAGCATAATTAACATCAGAACAGTGGCTTCCTCCATCAGGCTGATGGGAATTGATTATGCAGAAACCCACGGCCAAACATTAGTTGGGTTTCAGGGAACTCTGCAGAAGAGGATGAGGAAGAATTGTAAGACCCAGAAGGTTCAAGGACAGGAGGATAACACAGCCCACAGAATCAATAAGCAGGGCCTGTGTGGCTCACAGATATTAAAGCTCCAGTCACTGAGCCTGCATGGGTCTGTCCTAGGTCCTCTGCATATATGTTGTGGTTGTTCAGCTTAGAGTTTACATTATATTCCCAACAGTGGAAGTTTGGATGTCACTGCCTCTTTTGCCTGCTCTTGTGACCCTTTTCCCTACCTTGATATGAGTGGTTTATATTTAGACTTATTGTATCTTGTTGTCCTCTGTTCATTTGATATTACTGAGAGGTCTTCTCTTTTCTTAATGGAAATAGAGGAGCAGTAGATATGGGTGGGGGAGTTGGGGAAGGGTAGAAGGGGAGAGAGAGGAGGCTACAGCAGAGATGTATTATTTGATGGAAGAATAGAGAAAAAGAAGTGAAGTGAAAGAAGACAGTCCCAAAAGACCATGGATTGTATGTTTCTTTTTTATTAAATGGTAAAAATGAGGAGACTAATATAATTAGAAAGAATATTAATATTTTCCACGATTAAAAGAGAGCATGAGGAATAACTGTTGATAAGTACCAGGATGCTTATAGGTGAGAATGTTCTAGAATCAGAAAGTGGCAGATGATTGTATGATATTGTGACTATAATAAGAGGCACAGACCTTTGAGCTTGCCATCAGTTAACACAGAGAATTTTATGATAAGTGAATGTATTTTTAATAGGAACGAGTATCTCTCATAAATTTCTCTATGTAAATGCACTGTTTGCCAACTCTGTTCTCAGTGAATTTCTATATAGTACACTCCTTAGACACTTTTCTTGTGGCTTTCTGTATAACAGAAACATTTGCTTGTTTTAAAATTAGCTGGATGGATAAAGTGTGGTGGGACAGGCCTTTAATCCCAGCACTTGGGAGGCAGGGGCAGGTGGATTTCTGAATTCAAGGCCAGCCTGGTCTACAGAGTGAGTTCCAGGACAGCCAGGGCTACACAGAGAAACCCTGTCTCGAAAAACCAAAACCAAACAAACAAACAAAAAACCAGGAATTTAAAAATGAACACAGGTTTAAATACAGACAACTAAGGAGCTAGTTTTGAGATTTTTTTTCTAGTTAGTTCAAAGATTTGCAACATAGATCTGAAGAACCATATCATCATATCCCAGAGACTTCCTACTTGGAGGACCACTTTCTCTAGCCCTTGCCAAAAAAACATGCAGACAAGCGAGCACACACACACACACACACACACACACACACACACACAGGCATGCATGCACACATGCATGAGAGGGAGAAGATGAGAAATGGAGGAGGGAAGGGAGGGAGAGGAGGAGAGGAAAAGAGAAGAAAGATATGAGAGGGGAAGAGAGGGGAGAGGGGAGGGGAAGGGAGGGGAGGGGAGGGAAGAGGAGAGGAGGGGAGGGGAGGGGAGGAGAGGAAAGAGAAAGAGAGGAAGAGGAAGAGGAAGAGGAAGAGGAAGAGGAAGAGGAAGAAGAGAAGAGAAGAGAAGAGAAGAGAAGAGAAGAGAAGAGAAGAGAAGAGAAGAGAAAGGAAGAGCTTCAAAATTTGAATCTAGTCTCTGTGGCCCTGAGGGCTCCAATGCCCCACCTCTGGTTCTCCAGTGTCAATCAGAACCCTTTAATGGCCACATCATTGATTTCCATTGATTAGTTCCTTTTGCCTAGATCCATGCATGGGGAAAGCAGAAATAAGATAAGACAAATCATTGGCTGGATGAGAATTGATTGGCAGAACACCACTGTGATATCTGACAGTCAACCATTATAAAGCTTCCTTGTCTGGACAGAGCTATTAAAATTATGTACTGAACTCTGAGATGTTCACTCTTAAGAGAAAGAAATCCTAAACATAACTAGAGGCTCCAATTACTTGGATTGGATAGCACAAATCCTGGATTGCTTGCATGAATTTCAGCTACAGGATAATGTTTGAGAGCTCAAATTCTCTACTTACAGGGACTTCTGTTCCCCTGCAGAGGCATGTGACTATAAGCAACTTGCTTACTTCTTAGTCTTATTACCAAAGAGCAGTGTCAAGTGGCCCACAGGGGACAGTTCCTGGGGTAAGAAAACTATATATAGTTGAATGCCTAAATCACAGATTCAGAAGATAAGTGAATGCAAAACCGTGGAAAATGTTCTATTGGGAACTTACTTTCTCTTTCCAGTCATTATAATTTAAAATTACACACACACACACACACACACACACACACACACACACAGACACACACACACACACACACACACAGACACACACACACACACACACACACACACACAGACACACACACACACACACACACACACAGACACACACACACACATACACACACACACAGACACACACACACACACACACACACAGACACACACAGACACACACACACACACACACACACACACACACACACACACACACACACACACATATATATATATATATATATATATATATATATATATATGTTGCCCAGGACTGCAGGACTACTGGGATTTGTTTTCTTGCATATGTAAAGGACTAGATTAAAATTAGATTAGTTTTTCCTTATGTGTCTGAAGGTTTACCCACATGTGTGTATGAGCACCTGACTGCAGTGCCTATAAAAACCTGAAAAAGTCATCCTAACCACTGGAACTGGAGTTTACTGTGGGTTTCAGTAGCCATTGTTGTGGGTTTTAAGAATTGATGCCATGTTCTCTAAAAGGAGCAAGTGATTTTAGCACTTAGTAGTCCCTCTAGCATGATAAATAACTATATTTTATGTTGCCTAAATAAATATATATATACATATATATATACACATATATATATATACATATACATATGTGAATATATATCCATATATATATATATATTATATATGGATGAAAGATAAGTTGAATGCCCAAATCACAGATTTAGAAGATAAGTGAATGCCCAAAACCGTGGAAAATGTTCTATTGGGAACTTACTTTCTCTTTCCAGTCATTATAATTTAAAATTCCACATTTGTGCCACTTCATGATAGAATAAGTGAGGAGACAAGTTGGTTGACTGGACATTTGTTCTCTTAGAAAAGTAAATGTCACTCAGCTCTGAACATAGTACACTCTATTCTTTCATTTCTGTCATGAAAGATTACCCCTGAGCCCCCAAAGCACAAATGAGAACTCTGGAAACTAAATTCCTTGACGTCAATTCTTCCTTTGCCATCAAACTAGTGTGTGTGTGTGTGTGTGTGTGTGTGTGTAGGGGGGATCACGGTTGAAACTGGGATTGCCTCGTATGTACCACTGTCAAAAATGCTTCTGATTCAAAGCACCTTATGTAGGCTATGGCAAGAGTCTGTAAGGACAGATTCTAATATGACTTAAGAGTTCTATGGTCAGTCTGCTTCATAGTCCTCAATAAGTTACCTCATAGAATGAATATGTGGCTTCAGAACAATCGTGTGAAGACCTGGCACAAGTGACAGGTATGGTGCCACACCTGTAGCACCAACATTTTGGAAGCCAAGGCAGGATGGACATGAATTTGAGGCCAGCCAGGGTGAATATGAAGCCTGATAACAGCACTGTTTCTATGCTGTTGTTGTGTGACAAGAGAAACCTAAAAGATGGGCAGGAGAGAAGGCTCAGCTGTTAAAGGCTGGGCTCGCAAACAAAAATATAGGAAACCTAAAAGGAGACACAAAATAATTTATTAAATGAAAAATAAAACAAGGGTGTGACTAAAGAACAAAGCCCAAGCTTCCACCTGCTTACATTCACTTATTCACACACTATTCAAACTGGATTTTGCACTCTTTATTTTTATTTTCATTTATTTATTTATTTTGGTTTTTCGAGACAAGGTTTCTCCTGTCCTGGAACTCACTTTGTCAACCAGGCTGGCCTTGAACTTGGAAATCAGCCTGCCTCTGCCTCCCGAGTGCTGGGATTAAAGGCGTGCACCATCACACCTGGCTGGATTTTGCACTCTTAAAAATAGAGTTCTGTGGTTGAATTGGGGATTGTATGATCCATAAAAAGCAAAATATCTGCCATTGTCTCTTCCCTCTGTCTATCTTAATGACTGAGTGAATTCATTGTGATGTCACTGAGCAGCCGAGCAGTGTGGTAGAGAACCTGGGCTGTGGTATCAGTACCCCGAATTCACATTACAACAATTGCTTGGCTGTCCACTGTTAGGGATGTTGCTCATTTACTCTAGTCTCATCATCTGTGAAGTGCTCGCGGGAATTCCTCCCTAGAAGAATGGTTTGAAGTTTAAATGATAAGGCCCATGTAAGGCTCATAAGATAACGTCAGGTACAAAAGTTCTCAGTCAATGGTATATTTCCTGTATGATCCCCTGCTATGTGCATCTCAGCATCACAAATGCTTCCCTTAGTTGGGTATCTGAGCACGTATACACATAGCTCTCTCTGTCCTTAGGCTTTTCCACACTGGCAGGTTGCTGTTTACATAACCAAAAGTAAATGCCCACATTCTCCAAGAATGAACTGACTGAGAAACAAATCAAGACAAAAGGATCATTTCAAGAAGGAACACAACCCTTTCCTTTCCACCTCTTGTTCATCTTCCTCAGTGCTAGATCTGATATCCTGCAGGTATCTCAACTGCTTACGCTGATAAAAAAAAAAAAAAAAAGTACCAGGCAATTGCTAATTGCTGATATCTGCCTCCCTATTGATCTCTCCATTTGGCTCAAAGATCTCAGATTGCTAAGTGATTCTTTCAGCTAATCACACTTGAGATGGATCAAGACAATGGGAGCCATTTAAACATCTCTGTGCGAGAATAGCTCAGCCTCTTCAGGGAAACCAATCACAGGAGGTTCATCTCTGGAGAGAAAAACCTTCAAGTTCGAGTTGGCATGAGTAAGCAGAGGAAGTGGTGGGAATGACCCACTGGCAGAACAGAGAGGAAGATAACTGTGAACTACGCTGTAATGCGGGGTAGCCTGTGAAAAGAGTAAGTAGAGGTGGTAGGTCAAGTTAAGAGATTTGATGTAACTTTATATGCCCCAGTACAGGGGAATGCCAGGGCCAAAAAGGGGGAGTGGGTGGGTAGGGGATTGGGGGGGTGGGTATGGGGGACCTTTGGGATAGCATTGAAAATGTAAATGAGGAAAATAGCTAATAAAAAAATCTCATTAAAAAAAAAAGAGAGAGATTTGATGTATGATACAAAGCTGCTCCTGTGTTCTCCTGCCTCCTCCATCTCTTATCTATCTTATCTTTGAGTATGACTTTGTAATTGTCTGTAAAATATTGGCATTATATCAGTTAGGGTTTTAGTTTAAGCAGGAAAGGAATTAGCTATAATGTGTCTTGGAAGTTAAATAGTGAATATCTGGTGCTATTCAGC
Source organism: Mus musculus (assembly GCF_000001635.26). Taxonomy (NCBI): domain Eukaryota; kingdom Metazoa; phylum Chordata; class Mammalia; order Rodentia; family Muridae; genus Mus; species Mus musculus. Next base: position 77,003,962 of record NC_000073.6, read on the forward strand.
TGTAGACAACATAGCCAGGAGAAATATCTAACCAACCCTCAGAACCACTCTCCCTGGAGTCTTGAAGGTGCTATTGCTGCTGCTTGGTACCCAGCTAAGTACGGGCCATAAAACCAAAATAGTTTATGGTATGATTTCTACAAAAAAACCCTTAAATATTCCATTATAATATTGTCTTTTACATTCAAAATCATAAGGACCAGATTATATGTGGAACCCTAACTCCAAAATAACTTTGGAAACTCAGACTTGAGTTTTTTAGTTGTCAGTTAACTGCAGCATCCATTACCTATAAACAATATTGACCACAGAGCTCAGTGCCCTGATACACAATATTCACATTCCAAGAACAGTATAAACTTTACGAGGCTAAAACACCACTGCTATTCTTCACAGCCTGAGTACTCTCAACTACCAGGCATTCTTTAAACTTTGAGTTCCAAGAATCTTGCTTTTCCTTTTGCCTGATATGAACCCCCACCCTTTGGGTGGGCCATTACTTTGCAGTGAAAATAAGCCAGAACTTAGACATTATGTATTCATTGAGCAACCATGTGAGATGAATGCCATTTACTATGTTAGAAAGGGAAGGGAAGGATTTTTTCATTATCAATTAATTTATTCTGGTTATATCCCAATTGCAGCCTTCCTCTCTCCTCTCCTCCCAGTCCCAGACTTACAAATCCCTCCCCACATTGCTTCCAACCCCATTCTCCTCTGAGAAGGAGAAGATCTCCCATGGGTACCAGCCTACCCTAGCACAAGTCACTGCAAGGGTAGATGCATCCTCTCCCACTTAGTCCAGAAAAGGCAGCCCAGCTATGGGAAGGGGAGCCAGTGGCAGGCAATAGAGACAGCCCCTGCTCCAATTGTTAGGAGACACACATGAAGACCAAGCTGCACATCTGCTACAAATGTGCAGGGAGCCCCTGCATGCTTTTTGGCTGGTAATTCAGTCTTTTTGAGCCTCCATGGGCTCAAAGACTCTGTAGGTCCTTGTGTGTCCTTGGCCCCCTCCAGCTTGCTCATCTGTATTCCCCACTCTTCAACAAGACTCCCTGAAGTCTGCTTTATGTTTGGCTGTGGATCTCTGCATCTGTTTCCATCAGTTGCTGGGTGAAACCTCTCAGGACACAGTTGTGCTAGGTTCATGTCTATAAGCATAGCAGAATCTCATTAATACTGTAGGTGAGGGAAAGAAAGACTGAAATGATCACTTCCTGTAGCCAGATGGGATTTCCATGGAGGGAGGGGGGACATTACCACACCCACAAAAACTTGAACTCAAACATTACGCACAGTAATAAAGATGAAGGAGACATTGGGAGAATGGCCAACCAGTGACTTGCCCAACCTGAGACTCATCCCATATGAAAGGGACGAAGTTTTAAGAAGCTTTTCTTTGTTCACATCACTCACCTAGGACTGACACCTAAATTGCTACTTGCAAAGCAAGAGTCCAGGAATTTGGGGGGAATGTTATGGATCAAGTCAGGAGAACTGTCCTTCAGTTAATGATAAAGTTCGGTTTCTTTTTAGTTGGTTGGTTTTAATTCTGACTTAATTATTACTTTTGCTGCAACGTGACTTCTTGGGTTGAGCATTTGAAAAGGAGGATTTGGGAGAGAAGGTGGTTTGTAGACCATCTTCACTTGGTATCTTTGGGAAAGATAGAGAATTAATTTACTTTTCTAAGATGAGTCTTCCTTTTGGGATCTTCTCACTGCCAGGTCTGCGTCAGACTTCTGACTTGTTTGGATGTGCGCTGGTTCCTTCTTTACATCTGAACATAATTGTAATATTTAGCCTTTATTTCTGTGGGCTATGATTGGAAATTTAGTTTCCCAGGGTATAAATATGAAAATATTCAAAAATGTAGAGAACACAGAAAGTGTCATCTACAAAGCATGCACAAGGTGAGTAAAAGGAAGGACACTAATTCACACTATGAAAGTGCCAAAAGGTGATTTATTTTACACTGGGAAAATTCAGATATTGTACACACATGTATCTCAGGAAGTTATAAGCCTTACTTTGTGCCTTAGCTCTTTTGCCTTTTTCATCCCATGTGTCCGATATTTCTTATGCTCTAATAATAATTTCTCCTCTTTCATTTATGGATAATGTTGATCTCTGTCTTTTTAAACTTCATGCTTTGACATCTGTGGTTTTTTAAGATTCCACATAGGTGATCAAATAATATTTTCTTTCTGTGCCTCATTTATTGAACTTAGTATGCATCCCAGTTTCATGTAAATTGAGATAAATGCAAAGTTGATTTTTTTTCAGATCTCTCTCTCTCTCTCTCTCTCTCTCTCTGTGTGTGTGTGTGTGTGTGTGTGTATGCAATCCATGTGTCAGTAGACAATAATTTTGTGTCCATGTCTTGGTTATTGTGCACGATACTATAGCAAACATAATAGCACAGATGTCTTTATGATATAAGTAAACATTTGTACAAAGACACAGTGGTGAACAGAGAGACATATATAAGGTGTTCAGCATAAGAGTCACTAGAAAATTCTAACTCAAAATCATTGTGAGATCACACATGTGCACTCATGCACACCTGCAGGCCCCCCCCCCACACACACACACTATAACCAAAATAACAAGGGAGCCTATAGAGTAGGAGAGCAATCTTTTCTAACTTCACATCAATTAGGGTATTATACAAAAAAATGCAAAAATTAAATACTAACTGAGTAAAATCAGTAATGAGTGAATAAATCAAATAGACACACTTCCCAAAATAAACCTAAAAAAAAAAAACCAACAATAAAAATAGCAACAATTAAACAACAACGAAACCTCAAAACCAGAGAAGTAAAAGTGGCCAACAAATTCTTGAATAATTGTTCAACCTTCAAAGTCATCAGGGAAGTGCAAAGAAACAATGCTGTGAGATTCCATTTAAGCCCTATCTATCAAAATGGCCACCAGAGAGAAAACAGAGGACAGCAAATGCTGACAGGAATTTGTGGAAAGAAAAATGTGGTGAGAGCAAACACTTGTGTAGAAGCTACTATGGAGATTATTATATGCAATCTTCTGGTCCAAGGCCCCTGATACATATATAGCAGAGGTCTACCTAGTCTGGACTCAGTGGGAGAAGATGCACCTAATTCTTGAGAGGTTTGAAACCCCAGAGAGTTGGGAGGTCTGGCAGGAGGAGGAACATCTCCTTAGAAACAGAGGAGGAATGGGATGAGGAACTGTGGGTGGGGGGACCAAGAGGGAGGCAATGGCTGAATTGTAAAATAATAAATAAATAAGAGGAATAAAAAAATTGAAAGTAAGTTATTATATGACCCAGCTATGCCCCTTTTCAATACATACTCAAAGTACTACAGGGATACTTCCATACCCATGTTCACCTCTGCAATATTCACTATATCTAATAATCAGAACAAAACCTAGATGTTTATCCACAAATGAAGAAAAAGGAAATGTAGTCCATATACACACTAGAATTTTATGCAGCCATGAAGACAAATGTAACCATAGCATTTTTGGAAATGGATGCAAGTGCAGATCTACATCTTAAGCAAAGATCAACTCAGAAAGAAAATGCCACTTGATTTGTGTTTTCTTTGTTTATGGAAACGAGATTTGAAATTTATAAATGTAAGTGATTAGGTTGAAAAAAATTAGCAAAGGGATCATGAGAAGTAAGGAAAATATTTAGAGAAGTGGGGAATAGATTAGCTGAATATATGTATTAGTAAAGGGTATTAACCAGAAGAAGAAAGAGAACCAACTAGGAGGTGGCAAGGGGAAAGTCAGGAAGAGGAACAAAAGAGAAAAATGCCTGATGACACACACATATACATATACATATACATATACATATACATATACATATACATATACATATACATCATATACATCATATACATCATATACATCATATACATCATATACATCATATACATATACATCATATACATATACATCATATACATATACATATACATATACATATACATATACATATACATATACATATACATATACATATACATATACATATACATAATAAATTGAAAAAATAAAGGTAATTAGTTGTTTACTTGTCCAAGAACACAAGAATATTACCTTAGAAGTCATGTAGAGAAAAGAGAACTATTGAAAACCATCCATGGGAGTATTCTATTGGATCTCTGTCACTAAATCTATGGTAGAAAACTCATGTAGACAAAAGTTCTGATTTTGGCTTCTGGTGTCAAGGTGTCCAACCCAGGATCAGTTGATTCTGTTGCTTTTAGATGGGTGCAAGGCAGCACAGCAAGGTAGCGTACCATAATGGGTATAGTGGAGGAAAACTTCTCACTTAATGGTCAAGGAATGAATTAGAGAAGGAACAGGGCTCACAGCAATTCCATAAAAGAGCATTCACTCAACAAGCCAGTCTTCCCCAGGCCCTTCTCTTGTATTTTCTGCAACCTCCCAATAGCACCAAGTTAGGGACTATATCTTAGATATGAACTCTAGGAAATACAAAATAGTAAGTTATTATGGGAACCAGAATGAAATCTTCTAGAAAAAAAATTAAAAGCACAATTACCATAAGAGCCAGCAATCTCTTTTTCTAGGCATACACCCAAAGGAAATGAAATACTATCTTGTAATGGTGTCTGAAAACACTTATTGTCTTAATACTCCCTCTCACTTGTTTGCAGAGAAGCTCATCTATGAAAAAAATGGAATTAATGTAATTGAATTATCTAAATTACAGAAACCTTGCTCTAGGGGAGTCCTGCAGGTATTAGGCAGTTGAGGAAATGAAATAAGTAATTTAAACTTCACTTCTATTTTTTGTTGACTCTAGACTACATTCAAAAAGTGAAGCTCCAACATCATCATTCATCTGTGAGCCATTTTGAAATTCTTAGCTCAAATGTGCTAGGGAATTGCATATAAAACTAATCATTACCTTGTAATGAAATGGTTCTGCAAATTACTGCTTAATAATACTTGAAGTCATCAAAAAAGTTCAAAGATTAATTACCATGTAACTGGCAGTGTTTAGATCAGAAAATTAAGGTTCCAGTGAAGAACAGAAAATATCCATATAATTACCCAGGTATAAACTGCAGCTTAATACATTATGGAATCTGGGCTTTTTAAAATGGCACATTCCTTTTATACACATCAATAATATTTCATTATACTAATTTCTGCTCACAGAATAGCCAATATCATGGTTGTTTATCATTCCATATCTGATGTCCACTTCCTCTATTGTAAATACCCATAAGGTATGGTTAGAATAATAACATCTGATAAGTTTTATTTACTTTTTATTATGGATATTTGGCAAGTTAATGGCACATAGTACTTATGTGTATTATTTTGGGATATTTTATGGGCATAGGTAGGAAAGCATTCATAAAAACTCTACAAAATTTTAGGAAATATGGAAAAAGACTTGCAAACCCATGAATATATCCAATGATAGGAATTTTGAATTTTATCACACTATCTTTTCCAGGTATAATGAGTAACACATCCTAGAAGACTGGTGATCATAAGGGCTCACTATTCTCTAATATTTTATTTAGATGGATGAGAGTACAGAATATGAAACATGAGACTATTTGTTTAAGAATATCCAGCGAGCAACACTTTTTCAGGTAGCTATGAGTATACTTTCTTAAGCTGCGCAATTAGTTTACAAGTTTGCTGAAGGATGGTGACCACTAATGTTTTTAGGGAATTTTTCAAAGTGAGACATAATTTAAGAATTGAATTTGGCAGGTTATGCCTGGTTCAAGCAAGAACCATATGCTTGCGACCAGGCACCACCTGGCAAGCTTCTTTCAGAATAATTTTCACCTGCTGTCTATTCAATTTGAAAATATTTGCTCAACACATTCCTCCCTGATTGAAAAAAAGAAGGTCACTCACAAACAGAGAGGAAGGGATCACTTGGACACTGGCAAATAAAGGAAATGTTGGCTGTTTAATGCAATTGTCATTTCTTCCTAGAGGCCATGTTTCACAGTTAGGGTACAATGGGTGAAGCACTGAAGGGGAGACAACAAATGTCACTTCAGGCATCCTTGCCTTCTCATCACAATCTAGAACCTCCATGCATTTTACATCTTTAGGAACTGATATGAAAACGGTCTCCCCATTCAGCCTCTCGCAGCTTCAAATGACACTTCTTAGGAGGCAGCCATCTTCATTCTCTCACAGTTTGTAAGTTTCTTTTCTAAATTCTGCTTGTTAACAAAATGACATGGAGATGCAAAGATGGGTTGGGGTGCTGAAATGATCATATATTTTTGCTTAGCTTAAGTCCATGGTAATTTCCTCTTGATTACATGAAAAAGCTTACAAAAACCTTTCATTACTTCACTTCATTCTTTATTCTTCCTGACACTGCTACTATGTGGTTTTATGATGAGCAATTTCTTGCTTACTTAATCTGTGTGTGCATCCTGGGGTTCATTCATGTTTAGTCATACGTTTTATCTTCATGAGGTATTTCTTTCTTCTATGGATGATGATAATATATATACCCTAAAAACTTTACTTGAATTTTATTTCTCTAACCGTCTGTCTATGTGTGTTTGTTTATGTGTCTGTCTGTCTGTCTGTCTATCTATCTCTCTATCTATCTAGCATCTATCTATCTAGCATCTATCTAATATCTTTGTATCAATTGTGTTGGTATGTAGACATCTGATCTATGTATCAGACTGTACCATGTCTGTCTTTCTATCTGCTACATGTCTATGTCTATCAATTGTTTAGCACTGTCTATTAACTTACCCAACATTTATATTTATTGACATATGTGGTTTTATAACTTATTTGCCTCTGTCTTTGCATCTATTTATCTGTCATCTTCCATCCAATGTCCATCCAGTTGTCTATTTGTAATTGCATAGGATTCATGATGTAGATCTCCTCACAAAAGAGACTTAAAGTCTGTACTAATGTGTTTCACAAAAATGTTGATAGATTTATAATTAAACTAGTTAAGATACAAGGAAGCAATAGCCATTAATTAGAATGTATTGTTGTTGTTATTACATATCCTATCTGGAGAGAGTCATAGAAACATTTAGAGGTTCAAGAGAGTTAAAGGTAATGAGGTTGAAAATCTGCTCAGTTTATGATAATGATTAAAAATATCCATACCCTGCCAACAACTCAGGATGTTATTAAGCCTTGAAAGAACTAAACTTTATTCCTTTGGAGATCAAATTGCTAACTAGATGGTAAGAATAAATCCTTAAACAACCTTGGGTGGAGTCTAAATTTATGAGTTTCCTTTAGAGGTTCTGAATGGGCAACCACTGGTCAACATTTATTTTTAGCACTGGTCAACATTTATTTTTCCAGTTTTACTCATTAACATTTAAAATGTTACTCATATATATTTAAATTTGGTATTATTGTTTCTAGTCTCAAATGACCCTTTGATGAGTTACTCAAATCTTTCAGTTTCCATTAAACAGATTCCATAGTATTCATGATTGCTTAATCTCAACTATATTTCAGTTTGTATCATGGAGCCTTGAACTTGGTTGGCCTCAATAAACATTTAATGCTTAGTTACATTCAGTAAGTAAATGTTCAAGATTATAGACACAGTCTAGTATTTAAAATAATTTTGTCTTTCAAAGTTTTGTAGATTGATCACAGGGTATAAGACATTACAAATATTGGTTCTCACAAAACAATGTTAACTATAGGTCAGATGGCAAATGGCTCATGAAAAAAAAAGACATTTTTCAGAATTGAGTTATTTAAAATAAAAGAAAATATTAAGGGGTGAATAAAAGCATCATAATTTCCACTGGGAGTCAATTTCCAGCTATCAACCTGTAAAGAGTGGAAGAAATCAACAGGAATTAAGCTGATACATTGTCTTTAGTTGCTTGAAACAGAGTAAGGTAGGCAGCACTATTTACTACTGTGAATCTTGGTTCATATAGATGGTTAAGGACAACATCACTGCTTTTTCCAGTGGATGAAGAAGAAACACAGTAAAAGCTCCAAATGGAAAATAAGGCAAATGCAAAAACAGTAAACCCAGCCTCAGGAAAGATGCAAAACAGAGAGAAGCCAAGCCAATTGTGAATGCTCCGTGTGTGTCTGGATTAGAATTTAATGTGCTCCTAAACTGAAAGACAAGCTATATCAGTACTCGAGGCTCTGTCACAAGGTACACCTCAAATGACATGAGCCATGTTGTTTTCTCTTGAATAGAGATACCTAGGTTACTGTTGCCAGGAGTGAACTGGGTGTAGGGAGGGTGGAGGAACAGAAGAAGGTAAACAGTAAGAAAGATCTTATTTTTATGTCTACAGTAAAGGAAAACCAGAGAAGAACTTAGTGTGTTAAGTATCAAAGCAACTTTAGAACAATTATTTTCCAAGCTAGCACTGCACAAAGAAATGAAGCATTGTCAGCCAAAAATCATTGAGTGTGAGCCAAGAGCTTAGAACTAAGGCAGGAGAAGTTTAAGTTTGCCAGCAAGGGCAATGCTATTCTCAGAACCATCTAGGGAGTAAGTAGGGTCACATGGGAATGGCCAAGGGACTCCCTGTGCCAAGCTTCTAGTGCATATTAGGTAAAATGATTGCAAGGGACTTGAGTGGTCTTTTCTGGCCACAGGAGATAATTGGTGAGCGTGCAGAGCTGTCTAACCCATGAGCCAATGAGAAATTATAACAATCCATTATTTTTACAAAAGGAGGGAGAAAAGGAGTCTCTTTTCTCCTCTTGCTCAAAATGAATTTTTGTGTCTGTAAGGAGCATTGGACAAAAAGACTCTAGAGGCTGAGGTTTTCTATTATCTCACACAACAGTGACTTAATGGAACAAATCAATATGAAGTTTTCTTTATAAAGTCCTTTATTTGGGGGTGGGGATATTTTATATTATTTACTTATTTTTTATTAGATATTTTCTTTATATTCCAAATGTTATCCACTTTAATGGCTTCCCTTCAGAAAATTCCCTATCCCTTCCCCCCTCTCCCTGCTCACCAACCCACTCATTCCCAATTCCTGGCCCTGTCATTCCCCTATACTGGGGCATAGAAACTTCACAGGACCAAGGGCCTCTCCTCCCATTGATGACCAAGTAGGCCATACTCTGGTACATATGCAGCTAGAGACATGAGTCCCACTATGTGTTTTCTTTGATTGGTGGTTTAGTCCCAGGGAGCTCTGGGGGCACTTGTTAGTTCATATTGTTGTTCCTTCTATGGGGCTGCAAACCCCTTTAGCTCCTTGGCTACTTTCTTTTTTCTCACTGGGGACTCTGTGCTCTGTACAATGGATGGCTGTGAGCATCCACTTCTTTTTTTGTCAGGCACTGGCAGAGCCTCTCAGGAGACAGCAATATCAGGCTCCTATCAGCAAGCTCTTTTTGGCATCCACAATATTGTTTGTGTTTGGTGGTTGTTTATGGCATGGGTCCCCAGGTGGGGCAGTCTCTGGATTCATTCCTTCAGTCTCTGCTTTTAACTTTGTCTCTGTAACTCCTTCCAAGGGTATTTTGTTCCCCCTTCTAAGAAGGATCAAAGTATCCACTCTTTGGTCTTCCTTCTTCTTGAGTTTCAGGTGTTTTGCAAATTGTATCTTGGTACTCTGAGCTTCTGGACTAATATCCACTTATCAGTGAGTGCATATCATGTGTGTTCATTTGTGATTGGGTGATTTAGGTGTGGAAAAAAGACAACATTTTCAACAAATGGTGCTGGCTCAACTGGCAGTTAGCATGTAGAAGAATGCGAATTGATCCATTCTTATCTCCTTGTACAAAGCTCAAGTTTAAGTGGATCCAGGTATTCCACATAAAACCAGAGACACTGAAACTTATAGAGGAGAAAGTGGGGTAGATCCTCTAAGATATGGGCACAGGGGAAATTTCCTGAACAGAACAGCAATGGCTTGTGCTGTAAGATCAAGAATTAACAAATGGGACCTCATAAAATTGCAAAGCTCCTGTAAGGCAAAGAATACTGTCAATAAGACAAAACAGCAACCAACAGATTGTGAAAAGATCTTTACCAATCCTAAATCCAATAGGGGACAAATATCTAATATATATTAAGAACTCAAGAAGTTGGACTCCAGAAAACCAAATAACCCTATTAAAATGGGGTACAGACCTAAACAAAGAATTCTCAACTGAAGAATACCGAATGGCTGAGAAGCACCTGGAAAAATGTTCAACATCCTTAATCATCAGGGAAGTGCAAATCAAAACAACCCTGAGATTCCACCTCACACCAGTCAGAATGACTAAGATCAAAACCTCAGGTGACAGTAGATGCTGTCGAGGATGTGGAGAAAGAGGAACACTCCTCCATTGCTGGTGGGATTACAAGCTTGTACAACAACTCTGGAAATCAGTTTGGCGGTTCCTCAGAAAATTGGACATAGTTCTACTTGAAGATCCAGCAATACCACTCCTGGGCATATACCCAGAAGATGCTCCCACTTGTAATAAGGACACATTCTCCACTATGTTTATAGCAGCCTTATTTATAATAACAAGAAGTTGGAAAGAATCCAGACATCTCAACAGCGAAATGGATACAGAAAACATGGTACATTTACACAATGGAATACTACTCAGCTATTAGAAACAATGAATTTATGAAATTCTTTATAAATTCTTACAGGTTGCATCAGAAACCTCTACAAGAGTCTATCCTATTCTCGGGACTTTCTGTGACAAGTCCCTCAATCTCAAAGACACACCTCAATTGACCCTTTCTGTTAATCTGCAGAAAAGAAGCTCCTTGAACATGCATAGATATGTGCATAGGAAGAAGGTTGAGACTGCCTGAGAGAGTCAAAATTCTGAAAGAGCTTAGGATAATTCTCTTGATGTCATAAAGAGAGTTGGTATTAATACAATCCCACAAGGTAGAACATTCTGAATGATTTTCTTATAGTTTATGGAGTGTTTCACTCCACATATTTTACCTGAAAGATGTATGTATGATCTTCTTTTAAAAATGGTACATTTGCTTTGAATACTGAAAAAAAAGTCATTGACAAATGTTTACCACCCAGCTCCAGCATACTTGAGCTTGCATAACACATTTGCAGACCTGAAAATATATTGATACCAGAAATACATCCTAATTAACTCATGGCAGACCTCTAGAAAGCAAAAACCTTCATAATCATCTATAAGCATGAGTTACTGGCTTGTAACAGCCCAATTATCAGAAACTATTGCTGGGGTCTCTGTTGATCTCAGGCTACCTCTCAAAGAGCCTTTCTTCTGTTTAACGATGAACAGCTTGTAAGAGTTGGTGTATTCATACCTTGACTGACTGTAGACCTGTTGAGGATTATCAGCTGAAGAAATGGTGTGCAACAAGTCTCAGCAACAGGAGAATTGCTAGAGGTAGCTACTCATCCAGGAAAAGGCATCAGTACAATATTTTGCATTATCTGACTCAGATGATAAGAACATGTCATGATTTAAGCCAATGAGGATGAGCTAGGTGTTAGACAAGTTCCCATCCCTATCTACAACCACCAGATTAACCCTACAAGTCAATCACCTGTGGACCTATATGTGCTAAGCTCTGAATAAAATAGAAAATATCAGATGTGGGACCCCTTAAAATTAACCAAGCTCTTACTGTTCTCCAAAGTGTGGGTCCTAAGCCTGAAATTTCAGGGACTAGATTCAGATTGGCTATGTTACTGTGATCACTGAAGACAGGCTTTCAGCCTTTCTCTAAGGCTCGCTAGTTATATCAACTCAAGTAAAATAATAATTAAGTAATAATTCTTCCTACTGCAAGTGTAGTGAACGTGAGTTGAGTTAGTTTTTATATATTACCACTTTTAGGAATTACGTTCCATATGAAACCAGTGCAAAATGCCTCATTGTTATTTTGCATTTTTTTACATTACATTTGAGTATTGTACTTGAGAATTTTGACTCATTACCTCTTCTATATTCACTCTGTTGCTGTGAGAAAGCACTCTAGCTGAGGGCAAATTAAGGGAGAGAAGGGTTTATTTCAGTTTATACTACAGGTCATAGTCTCTCATCGAGAAAACTGAAGACAAAGATACGAGGAGAGGACCTGAAGTCAGGAACCATGATGGAATATGTTAAATGGAATTTTGATCTAAAATCTGGGATGGGCAGGAGCTGTCATTCCCCCATCCTCACGCAATAGCCTTACCAGTACTGAGATTACAGGCACACACCACTATATTATCAATAGTGTTTCTTTACAGTTATAGTCTCCATTTTTATCTAGATAATTTTATCTTTGTTATTGTGAATTCTGTTTAGTGTGTGTGTGTGTGTGTGTGTGTGTGTGTGTGTGTGTGTGTGAATACCTGCATGTATGTATATGGGGTTATACATACACATTGGTTGCATTTCCATGTGGGTAAATATGCCCATGTATGCACATGTGGAGATAAGCATTCTACATTGGGTAGCTCCCTCAGTTTCTCTCTGTTATTGAGACAAGGCCTCTCACTGAACCTAGAAAGCATGAATTTGGTTAGGGTATCTAGTCTCTGAGTCCCTGAGGTTCTCCTGTCTCTTCTTGGCCTCTAGTGCTAAGAAGGCAGGTGAGCACCACCATAGGCAATTTATCAATGGATGTTGGAGAGCTGAACTCAAGTCTGCATGCTGACATGTTAGTCAGTGATCCATATCTCCAGCCTGCTCTTCTTACTTCTTGACTTCATTTTTGCTCTCTGTCTTTGCCATAAATCATCACAGATGATTTTCCCATTGGTTAATTAATTCAATTATGTACTCAGAAACTATTCAATGATCAGTCATGAATAACAGTATAAGAAACTAATAAAGAAACAAAATTGGAATCTCAGGATTTCTTTTGTACAGGGCTGTTTTTCTTTCTTTATTTATTTAAGTTTATTTTAGCTTTCTCTTGTAAGACTATGCTGGGGCCTAGCAAATACAGAAGTGGATGCTCACAGTCAGCTATTGGATGGATCACAGGGCTCCCAATGGAGGAGCTAGAGAAAGTATCCAAGGAGCTAAAGGGATCTGCAACCCTATAGGTGGAACAACATTATGAACTAACCAGTACCCCGGAGCTCTTGTCTTTAGCTGCATATGTATCAAAAGATGGCCTAGTCGGCCATCACTGCAGAGAGAGGCCCATTGGACTTGCAAACTTTATATGCCCCAGTACAGGGGAACACCAGGGCCAAAAAAATGGGAATGGGTAGGTAGGGAAGTGGGGGGGAGGGTATGGGGGACTTTTGGGATAGCATTGGAAATGTAATTGAGGAAAATATGTAATAAAAATATTTTTAAAAAGCATACATGAATATATCTAAAGTAGGAGAGATAAGAGGCATTCATGGTCTTGCTTCATACTCATCCCTGGAAAGATTAGAGAAAATATTTAATTTACCTAAGGTCAATAGTTAGAAACTGGCAGACTCATGATTCACTTAATATCTGTTCAACTAAAACACATGGGTTTGTTCTCATCTGCATATACACTGAAGGATCTTCTGTGGATCTTCGCATTTCTAATCTTTAGGACAACTACTTAAAAGTTTTTACCAACAAAATATAATATGGAATTCTGAGAGTTTTTCTTTGCTTGTGATCTCTAAAATTCAAGTGTTACACATAAGCTTACCAGATCCACTCTAGCACCTGGCCCTTCCCTCTTGATCACTCATGTGAGCGTCCAATAACACTGGGTGAATTTCTAAGATTGCATTTCTTTGACTTAAATGAGCAGAGCCTAACAGACTCAGGAATCACATCACTTGTAGGACCACGCATTTTAATCTAATAGTAATATTCAGGCCAGTCAGAATAATTGAAATATTCTAAGAGGACAAAAAGCCATGGCTCCGGGTTTCTTTGGTATGAGTCTTGCATGGTGTTTATCTGGGGGAAAGTTCTATTGGATCTTTCCTGTGAAAATATATTACCTCTACAGGATGGAAACTTTTTGTTAAATCCCATTAAGACACTACATTAATTTATCCTTGATTTTGGTCCCTCTTGAAGTAGAGGATTTTATAGCTATTGCCACAAAATCTCAGATAATTTCAAAAGTACTTTGGTAGGAGGAGGGAGAAAGGGCAAGAAGGAGAGTAGAGAGGTGGAGGGAGAGAAGATGAGGCAGAGAGATAGAGAGGCAGAGAAAAGAGGGATAGAAGGATGAGGACTAGAGACAAAGAGAAAGATATAGAGGCAAAGATGTGGAGACAGAGGAGACAGAGAGAGACAGAGAGAGAGAACCAGATTACAACATAACACTCTGAGTAAGCCTGATTTCTGAAGCAAAGCAGGATTGGGCTTTGGTAGTGGATTCCTGGGTAGTTTATTCATAATAATCCCTTTTTTCTGAGTAGAGATTTCTCATATGTCCTTTAGTTCTAATATGACCTGTGATTTTCTTGCCTCTTTCCAGCACACACAGCCTATAGGGAATGGCCCTTTCATCTTCTGGGTCCAATATCATGGATGATTTTCCTCCTTCTGTATTCCACTTCTTTCCTCCTTGTCTCCTTGATTCTTCTCTCCTTCCAGTCTTGGGAGTGCAGCTTGATTCCCTAAACTCTATTAATCAACACCACTGAAAGATCCCATTACAAAGAATATTTAAAATGTGACAGGGTAGTACACTAGGAAATATAATATGGGGAATATTACAGTCCTGGCAGGACTAAGTGACCTAAAGTCATCCCAGTCTTCTGTGTTGTTTTGATTAATTAACCTTGTGTCTCAGGATTCTTACGTTCAGGATTCTTTATGGACTCATGCTTGCAAGTGGCCCACCCAGAGGAAGATATTTTCTTTCTTGCTTTAGCAGTGTCTTTCTTCTTATAATGTACATTTTATCTATAAATATTGGTTTGAACAATAGGCAAGATTAAGCTACTGGCATGTTATAGACTCTGGGCTTGAAGCTGGTGAGATATGAGTTTCACCTTCTACAAGCTCTAGGTCTTCAAGGAAAACTGATCTCCACCAATACTGTGCACACATAACTATGATCCTGCACACATAACTATGATTCAGCACAAATATCTATGATACCAGAGGATGCAATAAATGCATTAGTCCAGTCTCAAGAGGTTCTTCTTTGCTTATCAAGAAAATGGACTAAGGAATTGTTTACTATAGGAAGAGAGGACTGCAAATACATGGATGTTTTCTACAACATTAGGCTTGAAAAAAATCAGTGTGTCTGGAATATTCAGATTGAGTAGAATATTAGTAAAATGTACATCAAGACCAGCTAAATAAAGAACTGTCTTAGTACAGCACATGTTGCTCAGTGGGAAGATGCTCAAACAATATAAAAAAGACCACGGGTTAGACATACAGGATATTTGTCTTTATCCTATAGGTTTCAAGTTATTAGGACATATGCTCTACTATGTTCATAGAAGCCTTATTTATAATAGCCAGAAGCTGGAAAGAACCCAGATGTCCCTCAACAGAGGAATGGATACAGAAAATGTGGTACATTTATCCAATGGAGTACTACTCAGCAATTAAAAACAATGAATTCATGAAATTCTTAGGCAAATTGATGGATCTGGAGAATGTCATCCTGAGTGAGGTAACCCAATCACAAAAGAACACACACGATATGCACTCAGTGATAAGTGGATATTAGCCCAGAAACTTAGAATATCCAAGATACAACTTGCAAAACACATGAAACTCAAGAAGAAGGAAGACCAAAGTGTGGATACTTCACCCCTTCTTAGAATGGGAAACAAAATACCCATGGAAGGAGTTACAGAGACAAAGTTTGGAGCTGAGATGGAAGGAGGGACCATCCAGAGAATGCCCTACCTGGAGATCCATCCCATATACAACCACCAAACCCAGACACTATTGCATATGCCAGAAAGATTTTGATGACAGGATCCTGGCAAATACAGAAGTGGATGCTCACAGTCATCCATAAGATGAAACACAGGGCCCCCATTGGAGGAGATAGAAAATGTACCCAAGGAGCTGAAGGGGTCTGCAACCCTATAGGTGGAACAACAATAGGAAATAACCAATACCCCCAGAGCTCGTGTCTCTAGCTGCATATGTAGCAAAAGATGGCCTAGTCGGCCATCACTGGCAAGAGAGGCCCCTTGGTATTGCAAATTTTATATGCCCCAGTACAAGGGAATGCCAGGGCCAAGAAGTGGGAGTAGGTGGGTAGGGGAGCAGGGTGGGGGATGGTATAGGGAACTTTCGGGATAGCATTTGGAATGTATATAAAGAAAATATCTAATAAAAAAGAGAAAGAAATAATACATGCAAAAAAAGAAAAGAAAAGAAAGAGAAGAGAAGGGGAGGGGAGGGGAGAGGGGAGGGGAGGAGAGGAGAGGGGAGGGGAGGGGGGAGGGGAGGAGAGGAAAAAGGAAAGGAGAGGAAAAAGGAAAAAGAAAAGAACCAGTCTCACCATGGTGGTCCAGGTTACATTATCCTACAAACAGAATGAAAGTGAATAAACTCCATCACTGTCCACAAGGCACTGTGGGTGTGCACCACATAGGGAGAGGTAAATTAATGAGCTTGTGATATTTGAAAATGAAAAAAAATGTAAAAATCTAGAAGTATCTGGAAATATGGAGAATTTTATTTGCTTCAGGTAGGACTAAAATAAAAGGCTTTATAGAAGAGGCAACTGCTTGGCCCAATCTGAATACAAATTAATATTGAGAATAGTCTACTATAAAAATAGTGAGTCAAACTCGTGCAAACAGAGAACATTAATGAAATAGACAAGGGAAAGAATGGTGGGTATCTCTCTCTCACTCTGTAGTTCTATGTGTGGGTGTCTGTGTGTGAGTGTCTCTGTGTGCCTGTTTGTATATGTCTATATGTCTATTTGGATGTGTGTCTATGTGTGTCTCTGTTAGAGTGTCTATGTGTGTTTGTGTGTGTATGTGTGTTTGTCTTCAACTATCTTGGGGTACAGGGGACCTTCAGGTTAATGGTATTAATAATCAGTCAAATATGAGAAGGTAGAGATGCCCCAGTGGATTAGAAGAACAAGGTTATGGGGCTATATAGGTACCTAGTTTAGAGTTCTATTACACTACTTTCACTAATATAGCATGGGACTTTGATCTTATTTTTTTTACTAGTGATATTTTTAAAATACACACATATTAATATAAATCCAAGAAATGATGGCTTACTAATATTTTGAAAACCACGATAATCACACTTTTTTCCTATTTTCTTATCTTCTTTTCTTTTTCTTTTGACTCTCATGTTTTCTAGAATATTCTTTTTCTGTCTTCTAAGTGCTAAATCTGGTCATTCTTTCGTATCTTCAGAAGTAGATAACACTAAAGGCTTTTATCTGATTGCCCCCTTTGCCCTTCACATAGCATTACACTCTCCTCTAGAGTTCTTATCAAGCTATCATTCCCTGTGGGTGGCAGCATCATTGTTCTGAGGAATTGTGTTGATATGAATACCATCTCTCATTAAGCTCTAGCACAAAGAACTGTCATCTAGAGGGAGAAACCATAATCAGATGTTCTCTGCATTGCACAGTTCTGGAAATTCTCCTGGTCTATAAAGAGATGTAAATATTACCAATCCAAATCCAGGGAGCCGTGAGTCTACTATAAGGTATGGCAAAAGACATTTCCTCCTGTCCTGTCCAAGACTGGCTCCAGTTTCTCACTATTAGTAGACAGTGGAATGCTGTGTACATGTTTCTCTGTGTGAGTTTGAATGTCTCTCTCTCTCTGTGTTCATGCATAGAACCATGAAATAAGGTCCAGATTCCAACTGGGCCTGCCAACTACTCTGATATGACTTGTCTAAATCCTAGTAAGTCTGGTGCTATGTTATGGCCGGGTTGACTAAACAGGGACTGAAACTGCAGAGATCAGTCATGGTGAGCACTGACTATCATTAAACTTCAGATATGTACAAGTGTTCAATCCTAGGTGAACCAATCCAGGACACAGACACACATTCTGACATCCAGAACAGATGTTACACCCCAAATCCCCATATCCTGGCAGAACAAGGACCAACTCACAAAGGAACATGAACAATTAGAGAAGGAATCAGAAGTCTGGATTTGAGCTATCTGGTTCCAGGGTAAGTCTGCTGTCACTGTTCATATACAAAATTAAATAAGGCAAGGCTTGTGTTTCTCTCGTCCCAGTGCTCAGCACAGGGAACACTCAGTTTTGCCTGCTGATATCTTCTTTATTCAAAGAAACCTTTCAGTGTCTGTGAGATGGAAACAGACCGTGCTTGCCAGGTTCTTGCACAGACACCTAATTAGCCATCCCGTTTCCATCCGAAGTCTACCTAATGTCTTAGTAATAAATTACCTACTGGTGTGGGTGGCTTTATTGCTTTTCCTTTATGTGTCCTTATAATTATATAATTTATGTAGAATTGGCAAAGAATTCATCTGTTATATGGAAATTGATTACACGTGTATACCTGATGAACAGAATAATACTATTTTGTGATTTAGCATCTAAGTGACACATATGTGTAATACGTATGAAGTTATTAACTAATAAACTATTTTATACTTTAATATTCCCAATATGATGATCTAAATACCTTCCTCAGACATGTTATTTGGGCTGGGGAGATGGTTCAGCAGTTAAGAATGTGCACTGCTTCTATAAAACATCCAAGTTTAGTTGCCAACACTCCTGTGGGGTACCTCACAGCCATCTGTAATTCCAGCTCTAAGGGAATTCAACACTTCCCAGGCATCAAGGCCACTTTCTCTCATGTGTACACACTGACAAAAATACACATGATAAAGCAAATCTTTTTTAAGTAAACATTTTATTTGGGTTCATCTTTATTAGTTATTGACGATTTTTGTGCAATGTATTTTGATTATATTAAATACCCTCCTCTAAATTCTCAACTTTGATTTATATTCTTTTTCATTTTTTTAACCTGTCAAGTTTAATTGTGCTCCCCATATATCTTGGATATATAGGCTTCCACCAGAGTATGGTCAACCTACCAAGGAGCATATCCTTAAAGAAAACTAGCTGTCCATCTCCCAGCAGTTATTAATTGCTAAAAACATTTCATCAATTGAATCACCTTAGAGATGCATGTGCCTTTTAACCTTTTAGTTTTAAATTGGGTGTATTTGAACTCAAATGAAAATGAATTTGAGTTTTAAATGAATTGGGCTACTAAAGTGAACATGAATTCATTGGGTTCACTTCCTATTTCCAGCATAGTGTTAGTATTCCTTACAAAACCTACTGAGACATCCCTCCACTACTGGGAATGGTGTAAAGGAATTAAAGTGTTCCTGGTTAGGAAGCAAGAAAATTCGTGAACTGAGTCTTGATCATCACATGGGGGGAAATGCCAAATTATCAGGAGTTGTAGAAACAGAAAAGATACTCATTTGCACCCTTAGAGTGATTGATTAGAGTAATGCAGAAAGACAGTCACCTGGGAGGCAAGTGGAGTCATTCAGGTTTTGTTAGACTGCTGTGGACTAAGAAAGAGATAGTGGATCTCAACACTTGTGAAAAGCTTGGATGGAAAAACGAAGCAGGATTGGAGAAAGTGAGTCCAGACACGTTGGTTTATTTACTTATTCTGTTGTTGTCTGTCATTTGTTTTGCTTTTCTTTTGAGGCAGGGTCTTGCTATGTAACTTAGGCTGGCTTCAAACTTGCTATATTTTATGCCATCCAATGCTTTTGATGAGTTTCTCCCCCCATCCCCTCTGCTTTGCTGAAAATGCCAGAATTACAGATATATGCTATGGTTCCTAAATGGAGTTCTGGGTTTTAAAGCTAAAAGAATATTTGCAGCAATGGTGAATTTTACAAAAGATGCTTTAGTGAGGGGAAAGTTAAAAGAACAACTAAGTTTGTCACGGGTGCTTTCGAGTTGTTGAACCTGCAGAGGTAGTGAGAGCAGGGCACATGTGTTCAAGTGCTGGGGAGGAGGTTCCCTTTCATCAGGGAGGTGGATATTGTGTGTCAGTTAAAGGCATGAAAAGAATCATTTCTTTCAGAAGGACTGAAGAGAAGACATGTTACAAAAGCCCAAAGACCAGAGAACACCCACCACCAGGACAGAGATTAGAAACTGTATGGTTGTAAATAGAATGGAAAGGTTCTATTGACGGTGGCAAAGGTTTGAAAGAGTCACCTACCACATCCAGAAAGTTAAAAGCAAGCGAAAGTCAAGGAGGCAGGGTGGCCAGCTGAGAGTTACAACAGAATCATCGGGGAGCATGCTGGCTAGGAACAGTGCATGGTTGCGCCTGGCTATTTGCTTTTAGTACGTGTGTTCTTTAATGCCATTGTGACTTCCAAAAAAAAAAAAGGCAGTTTAGTTGACAGATGACATAGACACGATAGAAATAACAGGAGAATAGGTTAAAAGGACATTGAAGCAGAGCTGTAAGACATTTATCAGGAAGTAGAGCTACACAGAGAAATTGACAAGTGCAAATGGTGAGGAGGGTCATTGAAAAATCACTATCAGAAAAAAATACTATGTTTAAAGGCAATTCAGCAGTAGGAAGAAGTCTGGGGATTCTAACTAAACCCCAGAATAGTAAAGAACTAAAAGTGTCTTAGGAGATAGGAAAGGGTCAGAACAAGTAGACATTTCTCACTCTGAGATGTATGGCTGGAAGGAGGTGGATGGGTAAAGTGTGTGCATATCTTCTTCACTATGTGACACCCCAGGACCTAACAGGAACCAGTTGATTTGTGTTTTTATTTAAACACATATCATTAGGTTATTGTGCCTTCACAGTAACTATAAGGAAAACATCAGTAAGGACTGATCAGTAAGGGCAGTTCAGCATTTAAGAGAAATTGCTTCTCTTTTAGAAAGTCTATCTTCTGTTCTCGATACCCACAGAGTAAGTCACAGGTCCAGATCCAGGGGATCCAATTCCTTCTTCTGGCCTCTGCGGAAAACAGGCATGAATATGGTACACATGAACGTAAGCATGCATACATACACATAAAATAAAAATAACTGAAATGGATGCTCACAGTCATTTATTGGATGGAACATAGGGCCTCCAATGGAGTACCCAAGGAGCTGAAGCGGTCTGCAACCCTATAGGTGGAACAACAATAGCTCGTGTCTCTAGCTGCATATGTAGCATATGTAGCATATGTATGTATATATATGTAGCATATGTAGCATATGTAGCAGAAGTTGGTCTAGTCGGCCATCATTGGGAAGAGAGGCCCCTTGGTCTTGCAAACTTTATATGTCTCAGTACAGGGGAACCCAGGGCCAAGAAGTGGGAGTGGGTGGGTAGGGGAGCAGGACAGGGGGAGGGTATAGGAAACTTTTGGCATAACATTTGAAATGTAAGTAAAGAAAATATCTAATAAAAAATAATAAAAATAACTGAAATCTTTAGAGTAAAATATCATACCTTTATCTTAAACTGTAAATGAAGTCCCAAAGTAAATAATTAAGTGATTTATACTTTCATTTCTAGGCAGGGGTAAAGATCTTAGATCCATAAAAGATATAGTACCACCCAAAATTTGCTCTCTAGACTTACCCATTTCTACACACCTAAGTTAAAGTAAGAACCAAATATAGATAGATGACCTCCAACTAAACTGTGTGTGTGTGTGTGTGTGTGTGTGTGTGTGTGTGTAATTTAAGATCAGACTATGCTGGAGTAAAGGTAGTTCATAATATAACAAATAGTATCTGCCCTCCCAATAGGAAAAGAGGTACTATATGGGTACAAAGGAGGAGAATAGCAAGATATGATAGAGACAGACTGTCATGATGCATCTATAGGGTATATAATGGCAAGAATGACATTAGTACACATTAGATGCTGGAAGAGTCAATGAGCAATTATAGGAAAGATGAGAAAAAACAAGGTTCTGTTCTGCTCATATTTTGACTTCTGACTCCTGACCTACAGAACCACAAGACAAAGCATTTCCATTCGTCTCAGTAGCTCTTCTTTCCACATTTTGTTGTGGAAGCTGTAACAATACTAATAGTGAAAGAGTCTCTCAGTAGGCATTAGATGAAAGCTGGAGAAGGATTGAAAAGAGGTGAAAAGTCAGCATACATAGCAAGTGGTTGGCATTCACTGGGCAGGGAGGTGACAGCCCAGGAGTGTTTATATGGGGTCTTGACTGTTTGTACATTGTGACTAGGCACACTAATTTTGGATTTAGACAGCTGTGCTTGAAGTCATTATTCTTCTCATGTTTGGACAGGAAGACATAGACAGTTATTTAAGGTTTTAAGGCTCTGTTTACTTATTTCCAAAAATTGGATGTAATAATTCCTACAGCATAGGACTATTATGAAGATTAAATAGCATGAGACATGCAAAGCATTCACCACAGCCCCCTTTTAGTAATCAATAAATTTAGGTGCCTTGGTAGTTCTTATAATGGTTGCAGGTTTTTTTTGTTTTTTGTTTTTTGTTTTTTTATGCTCTTACCATTATATGTGCTTTTCTAAGAGTGTTTCTGTATGGAACTACAGAAAATAGCTAAAGAAAATGATGAAGGCAAAACTAACATTTCAACCTTCTATACAGTAAAGGGGCCATAATGATAGCTGTGTGTTAGTGTTTAAAGCAGAAGGGGTAATGGTAGCCATGGAGAAAGAAGGAAGGAGTAATGTGTGAATAAGAAGAGGAAGCATACCATTACTGCGTGATCACCATGTCTCACACATACCCAGCATGTTTTTCATAAACTGGCATAATAAAAGTATATCAGAGACCATTTATGATGGTTAATTTAGAGTCCATGTCTTAAACTGAATTTGGTTACTCGAGTAATCAAAGGATAACACTCTAAAGTGGAAAGAATGAAAGCAGTGCATGGTATAGAGAGGGACAGAGTTTAAGATCCCAGGTAGAAAAACTGATGGCTAAGATAACTGTTGGAAATACAGAGGGCACAACATCTTCTCTGTAGAGCAGAACAGGAAATCAATTTGTTTTGTTATTGTTGTTGTTACTGCTTTGTCATTTTTAGATGTCATTACATGTGAGCAGATGGTGCTAAAGGGCCCATGACATTTTCAGTATTAATACCAAGGCTAAGAATGTTATGTAGCTAAGCTGTACATTTCATAAATCAACTTCTTTGAGACACTAGTCCAGACAATTTTATTATAGAACTTCATTGTCATCTCTACAGTCTTCCTCTCTAATAACATTGATGAAACGGTAGAAGAAGACGAATGGACGATGGGCTAGTATTGGGAGTGCTACACAGTGGATACAGAAATATGTAGGGATTCTGAAGGACAGCTTCTGTTCAAAACAACTGTCACCTTGATGAAAGAAATGATAGGCTCAGGGCAGTCAACTGCCAGCGTAAGTCGTGGTGTGGACCCTACAGGGCATTTGGAACAGGTTTAGTGAAAGTTTCATGCTCTGTAAGGTTAAGTGTTACTGAAAATCATATACAGACCATATTATAAAAGTAAGAAGAGGTAAGTATAGACATTCCCTTCAACTGGTTACTCTGAAAAAGTATGACATTGATCGAAACAAGGGACACATAAGACCTGGCATAGGCATCCTAGGTAGGCATATCAAGATTTAACACTCAAATTCCTTTTAGTCATTTGCTTTTGCAAAAGAAATCCACCAACACTTACTTCAGGAGAAGCATCTGCCCTTGCCTAGAATCTTAAAGTGTCCTCACTTGAAGAAGGGCCATGAAAAATAATAGCATACGCCCCAAGGTTACCCCACTTTATCTCCAGACCAAGAATTAAGCCTTAGAAAAGATCATTTAAGGGATCA
Organism: Mus musculus; assembly: GCF_000001635.26. Classification (NCBI taxonomy): domain Eukaryota; kingdom Metazoa; phylum Chordata; class Mammalia; order Rodentia; family Muridae; genus Mus; species Mus musculus. The sequence goes on from NC_000073.6 coordinate 77,027,734, forward strand.
TTTAAGGAAAGCATAGTTTTCCAGAACAATTCAGTCTCTTTATAAAGATGTACTATATCTAGGTGGGAAACAGGAAAAATCTTAATGAAGCTATGTCTTGAATAGATGACGTTAGAATAGGTACAGATACAGGAGGCTAGACAAGAAAGAATTCACATAATAACAGTCAACTAAAACCCTGATTAATCTTCTATCAAAGTCACTGAGTGATAATTTTTAAATTCTGAAGAATTAACACATTCGTAGACAAAAGACGAAATATCACATGGCCATATAGCTAACAAAAAAAATCTTGTTGAAATTCAACACCTATTTTATATATAATATACAATATATATTTATATATAAAATCTACATTATATATAATGTATATGTATATATATATATATATACTCAAAAAATTAAAAATTAAGAAGATAAACCTTAAAAATAAAAGCATCTATAAAAAACAAATAACTAGTTTCAAACTTAATGGTGAATGTCTAAATGCTTTTCCTTTAAGATTGGATCCAAGAAAATAGGATGTATTTTACCAGTCCTATTTAATACAGATATGCAGACTCTATCAAACAAAATAATATAATAAAAAATAAAGTAAATGACATAGAACAGAATAAAAAGCTGCCTCTTTGTTTGAATGTGACATGATTATGTAAACACTTCCATGAAATGTATTCATTTTAACATCCTCAAATACAACCTTGGTAATAAGAGGTCAGCTATAGAGGATAAAATCAACACACAGAAATTAATCATATTTCTATACACTGAAAACAAATCTTCTGAATGTGACATATAAAATAATATTTACAATTGCTACAAAAATAAATCACCCACAGAAATACAAAAATAGTAGTATAAAACAGTAAAAAGAAAAGATGGTGGGAATTAAAGAAGTTCAAAATATATGTGGAGAGACAACATTCATGGACATAATGAGCACTGCCCTTAAAGTAACTTATAGGTTTAATAGAATTCATGTCAAAATAATAACATTGTTCCTATAGATATACCTGAGTTTATCATAGAACTCATCTCTATGGCAGTGTATTCATTCTACAGTAGCTAAAACAATCCTGACAAAGGAGTAAAATGGGAAAAAACATTCTGTCCAATGTCTAGCTGGAGAATAGATGCTATGTATTTCTCTCTCTCTCTCTCTCTCTCTCTCTCTCTCTCTCTCTCTCTCTCTCTCTCTCTCTTCTTCCCATCCACTAATCACATACACACACACACATACACACACACACACACACACACACACACACACACACACACACACACAGCACAGAGCCATTTTTAGAACCTCAAAGCTTATCTCCAAAATGCTCCCAGGTATTTTGGGTTACTCCTTCCTAAGAGAATAAAAGATGGTGGAAGAAGGCTGCACCAGCAGGTTTGAGAATTTGAGAAACTTAGTGGCAGCTGTTTGCTGTAGGCTGGGTATTCACAGTGAAAGACATTAGTGTGAAAAGTAGCTCTTTAGTATAAAATGGTGGTGCTGAGATTTCAGACTGAGGGAAGGTGGCAGTTCTTAATCACCAGAAGCAAGGAAGCTGTGTCTGATGTAAGTACTGTAATGAGTAGGAAGGCTGGCAAGGCAATCCCCATGTCTTGATTACCTCCATCACTCTATAGAAATTTGTGTGATGAAGGTGCCTTTGATTGAAAGTTAAGTCTGGCCCACAGAGAAGAACCCTTCAATACCATCATAAGTTGACAAGGTAAAGATCTTGATTATTCCCAGAGGGATCTGTGCCAGAGTTATACATGAACTCCAGGAAACACTCAAACTATTTGCAGACTGTTAGTGGATTTTCCCATATAACATTAGCACAAGGGTCTCACAAAGCCCCCAGTCTCCAATGGAATAATTTGTATAGAAAATTCAGCTATTAAATAGACTTTGGCTCAATCTTATCTCAGACAGGTCCAGAGAATATGTAAAGCTAACATGCTTATTTGATTGTGTCTTGAATGGTTAATTAGCATAGATGAAGTGGCAGAAGGATTCTTTAAAATCGTCTTGCCTTCCCAGACAAGACATTAAATCACAAGCAATAATAGGAACATTGAAGAAGCTTACCATTGAAGACTTTAATTATACAGAGGAAGTGGTCTTCTTCCTATATCCATTGAATATGCCTGGCTTTCAAAAGACAAATGGATGTGGTGGACCACAGACCCTGCCATTAGAAAGTAAATTATCATAGTGGAGCATTGACCTACACTATTATGTTGATGATATTGCTGATACCATCAACTGATTTAGCATCTGGTGTTTACTGTGCAGCTTTTAAAATATATGCATGGTTTATTGATATCATTTTATAAGCTTAGTAAGAATCTCAAACAATATGTAAGTACAAAGAAGAAAAAAGAAAGAACAGCAAGCCAAGGAACATGAGGCCACTAAGGACAGAAACTATAAGATCCATGAAATCATATAGATGTGATATATATTTCATATATATATATATGCATATATATATACATATATATAAAATATATACATTATATGTATTTGTACATATTGATTATATGTTATATCACTGTCCTCCATTGATGACATAGTGTTTTATTGAGAGGACATTGTGAATATACAATGAATTCTTATTAATTTCTGAATTGAATATTACCAAAGAATACAAACTATTTTCAATAGACATTTAAGAGATGACGCATCAATGTTATTTGGAATGAGGCCTGGCTCTGCCACATGCGGGGACTCTGAGATTGAAAGTAAATTATTGGTTTTTATATTTTCTGCCACAAAGAGAAAAGACAGCTGTTTCTAATACATTGAAAGAAGTGTGGACTGATAAGGGGCTATGTTTTGTCTTGAGAGTTTTAACTTTCAAGCTGGCCCTTTCTACAGCAGAGAAATACTTGCATTAGTAAGCAGTTGTTTTCCTGTGACCCAGTAGACACAGGCCACCCAGTTACATGTGACTGGAGCTGCCCATCTCGTACAGGAAACTATCAGACCTATCAACTCATATATTTTCTAGATAATAATTTACACTATTGTGCTAATGAGACATTTGAAATTGGAGTTTGTCTGATATACAGTCCTACAGCCATGCTTCAGCTGTGTGAATGCCTCACCCCTGTTTATACCCATGTCCATGTTAGGTGCTCTCCACCCAAAACTGAAAGAATAGAGTAAGCTTTTGGGCTTGGTCCTAGATGAGTTAGTACAATGTCCAGTGCCAGTTCAAAATACATGGCTTCTCCAACACTGTGCGACGAATATGATTCAATCACTTGATGTGAAAGGAGAAATGGTCACATATAGGCATGCACCACCAGGCTCTGAAAAATGGTTTAGTTATTGAATAGCATCCTGGGATGATGATGGTGATGATAATACTTAAACACTAAGGTCAAGCAGCTCTGAGAAACAGCTATTTTCATTGTCTCGGGGGAATAGTCTCAGAGCATGTTAATCTTTACTTGTTACTTTAATCCTTCCAATTAGTGTACACTCCAAGGAGGTGTCAATAGCCAAGTGAACAGAATGATTCAGAGTGACTAACACAGGAAAGTTAACCAGCAACTCCAGTTACAAGCAGCCAACTGTGCAGGCAACTGTCTTTGTGTGCACTCTAAGCCTTTCATGGGGATCCAGCCCCATCCCTTTGTCTTCTGCCCATGTCAGTCCATGTTCTCCTTCCAGCCCACACTTTCCTAAATATACTAAGGCATAAGTTGCCATTATAACTGTGTGACAGCCAAACCTGCACCATCCAGGAGGTCCAGGAGGGTGCCAATTAATTCTCCCTTGGGGAGACCGGTGGGGTATGTGTGTCTTGGATATTCTTCTTTCTTTCATTCTTTAGAGACTTTCCTAGGAAGGTGCACATCTTCTGGACCCACAATGCTGATCCTGAGTTGCAATCACACATTGGCCCACTTTGAAAGACATTCTCATATTAGCTTTCTCCTGATGAATACTCCGTTTCCCTGACTTTCTTGCTTCCCTGGGATTACACTTTCTTTGTTAATTAGTAGCCGCAGGCTCTTTGTTCTGGGTAATCCATGCTAAGACAGGTATATACTATTTTTATCTCTATCTTAAGGATGAGAAACAGGAGCAAAAGGAAAGTAACAACTTGTTGAAGGTCACATCTAAGTCCTTCACACAGGACTGCTCTGCTACAAGCTTGTTCTTAATTAATGTATTTAACAGAGGACAGACATGATCGAGTTGCTAACAACAGCTGGGGTAGTAAAAATCCATTCTGTAGAGTAAGCAGTAGTAGATAGAGTGGGGTGGTTTATAATGACATTCCTGAAGTATAAATGATCAAGTATTCAAACTATCATCTATCAGTGGGAGGAAGAGTTCTTTTCTTTCTTATGTCCCACAGGCAAGTATAATGTACAGCACAGAAAAGCATTCTGTGACTAACATGTAGTATGGATGTGGTGAGGACTTCTTTTCTGTTGGTGGTGTCATTTGCTTACTTGTTTGCTTGCTTGCTTTTAAGTTGAGGTGAGAGGAGATGCTGGCATAAAAGAACAAAGATGAAGACATGACTACAGAGCAAAGGGAACTTCTCTGATGTGATGGCAGGTGAAAAACTTGGTAGGATGTCAATGGAAGGGTAATGACTTAGGGCATGGATGGGGCTACTGAGTCTGGGAAAAAGAGAATGCCTTGTGTGGTGATAGCTTGTAAAAGTGGATTAGGTACAAACAGAAGAAACTGACTCTGATCTCCCACACAAATTTCTCTGTCTCTGTCTCCTGTCTCCTGTCTCCTGTCTCCTGTCTCCTGTCTCCTGTCTCCTGTCTCCTGTCTCCTGTCTCCTGTCTCCTGTCTCCTGTCTCCTGTCTCCTGTCTCCTGTCTCCTGTCTCCTGCCTCCTGTCTCCTGTCTCCTGCCTCCTGTCTCCTGTCTCTGTCTCTCTGTGTCTCTCTGTCTCTGTCTTTGTCTCTCTGTCTCTGTCTTTGTCTCTGTCTCTGTCTCTCTCTCCCTTTCTCTCTTTCTTTCTTTCTTTCTCTCTCTGTATGTTTCTTTTGGTTTAAGTCATGAAAAGACAATCTGTTAAACAGGTCTATATGTGGTATCTTCACTACAACTAAAAGAAAGCCAATTCCTTACTCCTGACTTCTAATCTCCAAAGACTAGAGTACGTTTTGTCACATCCAGTATTACACTGCTTAAACCTGAGAAAGTTCATGCAATAGACAGCCACTCACAACCCTTCTCCATACAAACAATATTAAAAGATGGAGTGAACTAAATAACACAGAAAATTATCTTTTATGCATTTCACAATATTTATGCTATCAGGAGCTGACACTGATTATTGATTTTTTTATGGACTCTTTTGAAAATCTTTGCATTTCCAAAAAAAATCCACTTTGTGTAAAGTAAAACTTTCTGCCTTTTAAGGAACTGAGGAAGTTTTGGTATCTCCTTAGTTCTCATTGTATGAGGGCTGCTTGTTTCATTAATTAGCTTATGTGCTCTTCTGTATGTGCATTTTATTTCTAAATAGTATATATTTGTTGGACATTGTCTTAGTTAGGGATTTACTGCTGTGAACTGACACCATGACCAAGGTAACTCTTATAAGGACAACATTTAATTGGGACTGGCTTACAGAGTCAGAGGTTCAGTCCATTATCATCAAGGCAGAAACATAGCAGCATCCAGGCAGGCATGATGCAGGGGGAACTGAGGGTTCTACATCTTCATCTAAAAGCTGCTAAAGGCTGCTTCCCAGAAGCTAGGATAAGGTTCTTAAAGTCCACATGAACATTGAGACATCTACTCCAACAAGGCCACACCTACTCCAACAAGGCCACACCCACTCCAACAGGGCCACACCTACCCCAGCAGGGCCACAGTTACTAATAGTGCCACTCCCTGGGCTGAGCATATACAAACCATACAGACATGCTAATGGTATTAATTATAACACACATGGTAAGTGCATGTTCTGATGAAATAACTATTACTACATGCATTAAGCAAGAACAAGAACAATCAGCCATAATTCCAGTTTACTCTCTGTTTTTAAAAATGAAGTTCTCTAGGAACAGGATTCTACTCTTTACATGTGTGCTATGGCCTCTGTATTTCAAAGGCAGAACTTAGATTGTTTAGCAGAGATAATGTTGTCTATAGCTAAGAACATCTGGCATGTAGTCTTTAGAAAATGTTTAATGACCTTGATACTAGGCAGTATGTGTTCAAAGACAGAAACTATAGGAAAATATGTTGGAAAACATAGGGGATAAACACAAACATTGACTAAAATTTTCTTTGGTAACAATCCAGGAACTTTCATGATGTTCAAAATAGAAATCTATCTTTAAAGATGCTCTGGGTTGAAGGCATGAGAAAGAAGTACTCTCTATAGTGGTTAATCCAGAAATAAGAATTTCCCTGACTACAGATCAAGCTGCCCCTACAAACTTGCTCTGGATTCTTTTTCTGTGGGGTGCACAGTCTCTGCTGTCTCACTCCCAGTCTATAGTCCCACCTAAGTTAGCATCTCCTCACTGGGATGTGAGTCACACAGTCATCTGTGAGATGAATGGTCCCCTCTATTGAGTTACAATTGCAGGCTTATAATCAGTTCACTATTCCACCTAGTTTTGACTTCCGACAATTACTCTGTAGAAACTAATTTAATTGGCTTTACCTCAAGGCAGAACCATGAGAGAATGTTGTCTTGCTTGCCATTTGGGGGATTTTTTTTTTCTGATTGAACAGTTTAATCTTCAGGACCTGTAACACATTAAAAAGTGATTATTTTCATACTATTTGAAATATCTTGAATTGCTTTTGTAGACTAAATGCATAGTTCCTAACACTTTAGGATGAGCCACTGCCCTACAATGTGAAGTTCTACATAGAGAACACCTTATGCAGGAAGCTGTAGAATGGTGACACAGAAAACCCTATCTACTCTCAGATTTTTTTCGATCAATATTTTAAAAACCATGGAAGAATTTTGCATTAAAATGCATTGCTTGCCTTGCTTGATCACTTTGTATTACTGCAGTTTTAGATTAGTGAAGAGAGTTCTCTGAGCAATAATGTTTGGGTATGTGTGTGTAGATGTATTTCTCTAACAATTCCCTATGGCCTAAGGTCAGATTCTCAGTGGGACGCCTCACAGCATAGCACCAAGATGCCAAGCTTTATATACTCAAAAACTAAAAGTATCAATCATCCAATCATGAGGGGAAATATAATAGCCAAAGCTGGTAATTTTACCTTTTTCTTCAGTGAATTTTCTTTCTATTGGAAGGGCTAGACACATGAGAAGCAAATGTGCAATGTGGTTGCTAAGTGAAGAAGTGAGATTAAGAGACTGCTGTTATATCTCTGATGGAAAATCCTACAGAGCCCTCTCCCAATAAGAATTTGTATCAACAGACAACAAGAAATCCACATTATGGATCAGAGTGACTCATATCCTAAAATGGCCAGGGTGACTACTTCCTGCACCAGCCACTGTGGCACTGACACTTTTTTTTTTCCCTGTATTCTGTGAAAATAGTCTTGCATTAGTTATTGTCAGGCAATCAATTACCCCATCAAACTGTCTGCCTTCTGCCTTCTGCCAAAGGGACCTTCATTCTCTGAAGTTGATGTCTACATATTTCTTATTTGATCCATTGCATGTTAAATTTATTAGTCTGACTCCCAAAGCCCCAGAGTTTCTCATGGCTGTCTCTCTGTACTATTAATATAAAGCAGAGCTTTGAAAACTTGACATTACCAATATTAGGGGACAGATGATATTCTTGTTGTGGGAAGCAGCACTGTAGAATGTAGGGTCTTTAGCACAGCCATGGCCTCTGTTCTCATTATGTCAGTAACAACCCCTGTCCATGACCCCATCACAATTTTGACAACTAAAAAAAATCTTTCCTGTCACTGATAAATATTTATGGGCATTCAAATTCTGTTTTGTTAAAATGGCTAATATGTAGGATAGTTAAGCTGAAGGAATAGAAAATTGTTCCAGATTCTTAACAATATTTAGGACCCAAACCATCTACTCCAGATAGATTTCAGCTTCAAGTCATTTGAAGAACTTAGGGTTCTTTGAGATTTACATCAAAGTCAAATGTTACTTTCCCTCTGTAAGATAATTCTGTTTCAATGTTGGTGTAGTTTGAATTCAAAATATCTCTCCACACCTTGTCTAGTGAAGATTTGGACCCTAGAATATGGTGTTATTTGGAAAGGATACAACATTTCAAAGGTAGAGTTAGCAGAATAGGACAGGATGGAGTTAGTTCATTTGAGGCACATCCTTAAATGGGATATTGATACCCTGATTACTTTCTCTTTCTCTCCTTCTCTGCTTCCTGAACACCATGAAGGAAACAATCCCTTCTACTATAATCTACTTGTGAGACTAATTTGTCCCATCACAGGCCCAAAGCAATGAGTCAAGTGACAATGAATTGAAACCTCTTACAATAAACCTTTCTAGTTTTATCATTTGATTACCTCAGGTATTGTGTCACAATGACACACAGGTAGCACAGACTTTTCTTTTTTTGTTTATTTATTGTTTTACACTCCAGATTTTATTCCTCCCACCCTGGTCCACCTTCCTACTGTTCCACATCCCATACCTCCTTCCAACCCCCTTGTCTCCATGAGGATGTCCCCACACCCTACCCTCACAACAACTGACCTCTAAACTCCCTGGGGCCTCCAGTCTCTTAAGGGTTAGGTGTATCATCTCTGATTGCACACAAACCCAGCAGTCCTCTGCTGTATATGTGTTGGGGGCCTCATATCAGCTGGTCTATCTGCCTGTTTGGTGGCCCAGCGTTTGAGAGATCTCAGGAGCCCAGATTAATTGAGACTGCTGGTCTGCCTACAAGGTTACCCTCCTCCTCAGCTTCTTTCAGCCTTTCCCTAATTCAACAACAGGGGTCAGAAGCTTCTGTCCATTCTTTGGGTGCAAATATTTACATCTGACCCTTTCAGCTTCTTGTTGAGTCTTCCAGAGTGCAGTCATGCTAAGATACTTTCTGTGAGCACTCCATAGCCTCTGGAATACTGTCAGGCCTTGGAACCTCCCCTTGAGCTGGGTCCCACTTTAGGCCTGTCACTGGACCTTCTTTTCCTCAGGCTCCTCTCCATTTCCATCCCTGTAATTCTTTCAGACAGGAACAATTATGTGTTCGAGTTTTGACTGTGGGATGACAACTCACTTCCTCATTTAATGCCCTGTCTTCCTGCTTGAGGTGGGTTCTATAAGTTCCCTCTCCTTACTGCTGAGTATTTCATCTAAAGTCCTTCCCTTTGACTCCTGAGAGTCTCTCACCTCCCAGGTCTCTGGTGCATTCTAGAGGGTCCCCCCAACCTTCTACCTCCCAAGGTTGTCTGTTTCAATTCTTTCACTTGGCTCTCAGGGCTTCAGCCCTTTTTCCTCATGCAATACCAGATCAGGTTCCCCTCTCCATCCCCACCCCCTGTACACTTGCCCTCCCATGTCCCTCACTCCCTCCCGAATTGTGATTGCTTTCTTCTCCTGCCCAAGTGGGACTAAGGTATCCTCATTGGACCCTTCTGCTTGTTGAGCCTTTTGAGTTCTGTGGACTATATCTTGGTTATTCTGTAATTTTTTTCTAATATTCACTTATTAGTGAGTACATACCATACATGTCCTGTTGGGTCTGAGTTACCTCAATCAGGATGATATTTTCTAGTTCTATCCATTTGCCTGGAAACTCAGGATGTCCTCATTCTTAATAGCTGAGTAGTATTCCATTGTGTAAATGAATCACATTTTCTGTATTCATTCTTCTGTCATGGGACAGCTGGTTGTTTCCAGCTTCTGGCTATCAAAAATAAAACTGCTATGAACATAGTGGAACAGATGCCCCTGTGGCATGGTTTGCCATCTATTTGGTATATTCCCAAAAGTCATATAGCTGGGTCTTCACGTAGATCTATTTCCAATTTTCTGAAGAACCTCCAAATTGATTTCCAGAGTGGTTGTACCAGTTTGCAATCACACCAGCAATGGAAGAGTGTTCCTCTTTCTCCACATTCTCTCCAACATGTGTTGTCACCTGAGGTTTTGATTTTAGCCATTCTGATCGGTATAAGGTGGAATCTCAGGGTCATTTTGATTTGCATTTCTCTGATGACTAAGGACTTTGAACATTTTTTAGGTGCTTCTCAGCCATTTGATATTCCTCAGTTGTGAAGTTTCAGTTTATTTCTATATCCTAGTTTTTGATTATGTATTTTTTTGGTGATTAACTTCTTGAGTTCTTTATATATTTTGGATATTATCCCTCTATCAGTTGTGGGGTTAGTGAAGATATTTTTCTCAATCTGTAGGTTGCTGATTTGTTTTGTTGACTATATCCTTTGCCTTACAGAAGCTTTATAGTTTCAATGTGTCTCTGTTTAGCTTCTGTTTCAGTGACCTGTCCATTTGTGAGAGTGGGTTGCTGGATTCTTCCACTACTTTTGTGTGGGGTTCAATGTGTGTTTTGAGTTTTAGTAAAGTTTCCCTTATGAATGTGGGTGCTCTTGCATTTAGAGCATAGATGTTTAGAATTGAGACTTTCTCTTGGTCGGTTTTCCCCTTGATGAATATAAAGTGTCTGTCTTAGTTAGGGTTTCTATTCCTGCACAAACATCATGACCAAGAATCAGTTGGGGAGGAAAGGGTTTATTGAGCTTACACTTTCCACATTGCTGTTAATCACCAAAGGATGTCAGGACTGGAACTCAAGCAGGTCAGGAAGCAGGAGCTGATGCCGAGGGATGGTACTTACTGGCTTGCTTCCCCTGGCTTGCTCAATTTGCTTTCTTATAGAACACAAGACTATCAGTCCAGAGATGGCACCACCCACAAGGGGACCTCCCCTTGATTACTAATTGAGAAAACACCTTAAAGCTGGATCTCCTGGAGGCATTTCCCCAACTGAAGCTCCTTTCTCTGTGATAACTCCAGCCTGTGTCAGGTTGACACAAAACTAGCCAGTACAGTGTCCTTCCTCAAATTGTTGAAAGTCTATTTTATTGGATATTAGGACGGCAACCCCAGCTTGTTTTCTGTGATCAGTTGGTTCAAAGACCTTTTTCCATTATTTTACTCTAAGATAGTGTCTGTCTTTGTTATTGAAGTGTGTTTCTTATATGCAGCAAAAGGCTGGTTTTTGTTTGTTTATCCAGTCCATTATATCTTTTTATAGGTGAGATGAGTCCATTAATATTGAGAGATAAAAGAGAGATGACTGTTGGCTTCTGGTATGCTTGTTTTTGTAAGTGACTTTATGTGTTTGTGGTTCTCACCTTATGGCTTTGTTGTGAGATGCTTAATATCTTGTCCTTTCTTTGGTGCAGGTACCTTCCTTGTATTGGAGTTTTCCTTCTGGGATCCTCTAGATAGATACTGTTTGAATTTGGTTTTGTCCTGGAATATTTTGGTTTCTCCATCTATGTTGATTGAGAGTTTTGCTGGGTATAGTAACATGGGCTGACATTTGTGTTCTCTATCAGAATAATAATCTCATATATAACAGACGTAAAATCTAAAATATTTAATTATATGATGACATGGTTTCTGTTCTTATGTCTGCTCATGTGCTGTGTTGGATTGCATTTATTGGTTTATATATGTTGAACCAACCCTCTCTTCTAGGGCAAACTCATTTGTGATGGATAAATTTTGTCTTAGCTTCTTTTTATTTTAGTTAAAGTATAGTTTCATTATTCCCCTTCTCTTTCCTAGCTCAAACCTCTCTCTCCTATGTACTCTCCTTGCAATTCCTCTCTGCCTTCCATTGCTTCTCTTTCTCTTTCTGTTTCTTTCTCAGTCACATATGTGTGCACATGCGCGCGTGTGCACCGCGCGCACACACACACACACACACACACACACACACACACACATATAAACACACACATGCACTGCTCTTTTACTGCATCCTCTGCCTTCTGTGATGTGGAATTATGTCATAGATGCATCCCCACAAGGGCTGATTACCTCAAAATAAGTTGCTTTCTGTATTTTTGTCAGTTGTGGTTTTCTGTTCTTGTCTCCCTCTGATGCAAGAGAAGGTCCTTTGATAAACGATGACTGTTTTATTTATATGTGAGTATAAGGATAAAATTTTAAATTGCAATTAAGGGTTATATTGATTTAGGAAAGTAAAGAAAGTAGGTTTCCTCCAAGATACATGACCTGACTAGTCCCAGATAATTTGCTAGGTTCTCAAAACCAGACAAGATTTAGTTCCTACTGAGAGCTCCTCAATTCTTAATTGGGTAGTTGTTGGCTTCTGAGTACCACTATTGAAACCTTAGTGATATCTTGCCATGTTAGTTATTGTTGTGGTTCATAGGCGTCCTAACTTTGCATAACTATTGATGGCTCATTCTGCTGAAGGCTACTTCTCAGGGAGAAGTTTTTCATACCAGAGCCAGTTCAAGTCTCCTAATTCCTACATCCCCAGTACATGATACCTTCAACAATAGTAACTTACCTGAGTAGTGTAATTTCCATTTCATTAATTTGCACACTATTTTAATTATCTCTTTATATCTACCTGTTCTGGACATTGTTTATTCTTGTTTTCCCTAGGCCTCAGGTACATAATTAGTTTTCTAACATGTAATCTCTATATCTTGAAATATACACATAGTACGGTAAAATATGACATAAACATATGAAAAAAGACTTTTGACAAAATTAAACATGATTTCATGATTAAAAAAGTCCACGGGAATCTATAAATAGAGAGGGCATATATCAACATATTAAGGCAATATGGAAAAATTCTGAAGTTAAGTTTAGGTTGAATGGAAAAAAAATATTCCCACAAAACCCAGGATGAGCACAAAGATGCCCATTCTCCCAACTGCTATTCAACACAGTACTTTAACTCTTTGTTAGAGAAATAACACAAGTGAAGGAGATAAATACAAATACAAATAGAGAAGCAGGACTCTGAAATACCCCTGCATGCAGATAATTAGATAGATATAATTCTATTTCAAGAAAGAAAGAAAGACCCTAAAGAGCCTAAATACTCCATAAAATCTCAAACAGCTGATAAAAATATTCAGCAAAGTACTAGTTCACATTATTACCACACTAATATCAATATCCTTCCTATGCACAAACTTGCTGAGAAAGACATTGAGGAAACAAGTCCATTTGCATCAACTTCCAAAAAAAATCAAATTATCTGGAATATATGTAGATGATGAAGTTAATGACTTGTACATTAAAACTTTAAGACACTGAATAATAATGTTGGAAACAAACACCAGAAGATGGAAAGATCTATTCTCATGAGTTAGTAGGGTTAATATTGTTAAAATAGACATCCTAACAAAGCAGTCAACAGATTCACTGTAATTCCCATCAACCTTCCAATTTTTTTTCAAAACCTAAAAGAAAAATCTTAAATTTATATAAAAGCATAAACTAGCAAGGATAGAGAAAACATTCTTCAACAAGAAAAGAAATGATGGAAGTAATCCCACCCCTGACTGTAAGTTATGCTATAGCGATAGAGTAATAAAACTGCACAGAACTGGCATAAAAACAGACATATTAAGTAATCCTTCTTATAGAATCGAAGACTTGCTTATAATTCCAGACATCTAAGGTAACATAATTTTGACAGAAGCAAAAACAATACACACTCAAGGTAAGAAAGCATCTTCAACAATTGGTGCTGACCAAACTGGAAAGCTGCATGTAGAAGAATAAATGTAGATTCCTGCCTCAAACGTCACAAATCCATCTGCAAGTAGTCAAGAATATCAACATAAAACCTAATGCTCTGAATCTGACAAAGAAATCTGCTTGAACTCATAGCACAGAGAAAAGAGTCTTTGAGCAGGATCACAGCTGCATAGACATTAAGATCGTGAAGTAGATGGCAATGAACAGAGAGACCCACAATAGTAGTGCATCATTCCTAAATAAGATCTTATTCAATAGCGCCCCAGGACCCTAAAATACTCATGAAACTATGTGGGAAAAGAATTTGGGAAGATTGTAAGAGTCAGAGGTGCTGAACAACTCCAAGGAAACAGTGCCTTCCAGATACACAGCATGCACAAGTTTAAGGCAGACAAAACCCCAACATTCATGAGTGACGTGAACACAAAGTCCTACCCTTAATCAAGAAGATATTTGTAATTTTTGCCTCCTGGGAAATGGAAAGTTAGTTTGCTCCAGTGAAGTGTTAATGGGTATTTCTAACCCCCACTCCCAAGTATAGACCCCATGTCTAGGAGGAGTTGGCAGTCGCAGAGCAGATTTCATGGTTGTTTGGTTTGCTTGTTTGTTTGATGTCACTTTGATATTTTTTGCTTTCTTTGTGTTTTTTTGTTTGCTTATATTCATTTCAGGGTTTTTTTTTTGGCATGTGTTTTTGAGAAGAATAAAAGTGAACTTGAAATTCTTTGGGTAAAGAGGTTGGAAGAATCTAGGAGCAGAAAGGAGAAACACGATAAAAATATATATTATATAAAAATTTTCAATGAAAACAAGATAAACTGAAGAACAGTGCTGCATGAACCCACAGAGCTTCTGCAGAGCAAAAGACATCGTCATCCTGTCAAAGAGACAGCGCACAGAAAAGAAAAAATCATTATTAGCTATGTATCTGACAGGCAGTTAGGACTTAGAATACACAAGAAACTTATAAAAGTAACACCAAGACAACAATAAAACTAAAATAATTAGGCTCAGAACTAAATAGGGTTCTCAAAGGATGAATTAAAAGTAGCTGAGAGCCAGGTGGTGGTGGCACACACCTTTAATTCCAGCACTTGGGAGGCAGAGGGAGTTGGATTTCTGAGTTTAAGACCAGCCTGGTCTATAAAGTAAGTTCTAGGACTGCCAGGGCTATACAGAGAAACCCTGTCTCAAAAACAAAACAAAACAAAACAAAACAACAAACAAACAAACAACCCCCCCATCCACTCCCCCCAAAATAGCTGAGAAACACATTTTTTAAGTGTTCAATGTATCCTTGGCCATCAGAGTGTGCTAGTTAGAGCAACACCATTTCTTGAATATGCTTTGTTTTTTCCATTGTATATTTCGGGCATCTTTGTCAAAGATCAAGTGTCCGTAAGTGTATGGTTTTGTTTCTGGGTCTTCAATTCTATCCCATTGATCAACCTGTCTGTCTCTGTACCATTGCCATGCAGTTTTTATCACTCTTGCTCTGTAGTACAGCTTGAGGTCAGGAGTGATTCTTCTAACAAAGCAATATTGTACAAAAAGTCTACAAAACACAATTAAGTTACTTTTGTGTTGGCCATTTACTTCTAGGCATGAGGCCTGCCCTTAAGTGTGCTTTAAGTCTCCATTGTAGAGAACTAGGTGTTTCCTTTGCAACTGGAAGTTCTTTGAAAATAACTTCTTGTTTAGGAATGGGACAGCACTGCGACCCAAAGTAGCTTAAAACAGGGCAACCAGTGAACATGCTGCCATAGTTTCTACAAATTCATGAGTGTGTCACTCCTATTATGTCTGCAACACATAGTTTTCTTAATTTTTTAGAAAAGTTTTAAAGTCACAGTAAAATGGAGAGGAATATTTATAGAAATGGTCCTTATTCCTTTAACACCACATACTGCTAACATCCTCTAAATTATTAAATTTACTATAAGAGGTGAATCTTTTACTGATATATTATTATTATGTTAAACACCTAGTCTAGTATACTTTATTCTTTATTACTTATAATGTAGATATAGATAATTGTACATTGCATATATGACTTGCAACCTCCATCATACAACTATAGAATTGTCTAAAGTATTCTTATTTATTTATTTTTCATTTTATCTTTAGTCCTTTTTTATGGTCCAGTCATTTTCCTCCTCCCAGCCCACCCTCCCACAGTTCCTCATCCCCTCTTTCTCCAAGAGGATGTCCCCACCCTTCCAACCCACCCCACCAAGCCTCCCTATTTCCAGAGGCCTTAAGGGTCTTGAGTGTTAGATGTATCTTCTCTTACTGAGGCCAGATCAGGCAGTCCTCTGCTGTATATGTGTTGGGGGCCACATGTCAGCTAGTGTATGCTGCCTGGTTGGTGAATCAGTGTCTGAGAGATCTTGGGGGTCCGTGTTAGTTGAGACTGCTGGTCTTCCTATGGGGTTGCCCTCTTATGGAGTTGCCCTCTTCCTCAACTTCTTCCAGCCTTTCCCTAATTCAACCACAGGGATCCCCGACTACAGTCTATTGCTTGGGTGTAAGTATCTGTGTCTACCCATTTATCCTTCACCTCAGCACAACCCCCTGGTAAGCTGGCAACTGCTGAGGACTTTATCATTTCTGTAGTCTTTCATTTTACTAAATCTCATTTGTGTATCTTTTCAGACATACCTCGTGTGCTTAGTGATACTCATGAGTTTCTCCTATGTACTGCTGTTCACT
Organism: Mus musculus; assembly: GCF_000001635.26. NCBI lineage: Eukaryota > Metazoa > Chordata > Mammalia > Rodentia > Muridae > Mus > Mus musculus. The sequence goes on from NC_000073.6 coordinate 77,044,154, forward strand.
CATGACATTTTGCTACTAGTCTAGGTTCTGTGTCTATCACTTTATTAATACCCACAAAATAATTTTCAGAAATTTTGACTATACTTGGATTGAACATACAAGCCATGGGGAAACGACTAACATTTGGATAGTATTGAGTCTTCCTATCCAAGATATGGGATCTCTTTCTATTTATGATGTTTGATGTCACTTATCAATATTTTCCTTATATTCATCTTGTAAGTAGTTTGATAGGTTTATACTCATGTTGCAAAGTTGAATGGAGCTATGTTTTAAATTTCAGTATCCATTGCTCATTGCTAGTACAGTATTTGCTTTAGTCAGTTATTGACTTCAGTAGTTTATGCTTCTTCATTTTGACTCTATACAAAGAGGATGGTATGGTCTACGGTGTAAAGACAGTTATTCTTTAACATTACACATAGGTTTTAATTCATTTTAATTTTTATTACATTTGCTAGAAATTTCAGCACATTGTCAAAAGCAATGGTGGTAGTAATCCATGAACATTACAGTAGAAAGTAAATGTTTCTCACCACTAATATAATTTATTTTGAATAGTGTCTCATATATATTTTAGACTTGGGAAGTCATCCTCTAAAAGAGTTTACTGAGAGTATTTTTTATTTTTAAAATTATGAATTGCTTTTTTGAAAAAAATATGCTTTCGGCTGTTTTCAATATTACCACCTGATTTTTTCCTTATTAAAGTTTTCTTACATGAATGGTTGCATTAACTGATTTTTCGAATGTTAAATCAGACTTGCACACTTAAACATAATCCACCTTGGTTGGGATTATCATTATTTTTGTACATTGTGAGATTTGACTTTCTAAGATTTTGCTGAAGTCATGATCTTTATTTTACCTCTTAAATCTTTGTCAGCTTTTCTTAGAGATGGAATGATGTCTTTATAAAATTATTAGAAAGATTGTCTCTGAAAGACATTGTACAAAATTCGTAAAATGTCCTTTATAATGTCTTCAGTGAGACCATGTGTGCATAGCCCTTTCAACTATTATAAATTTTTATTTTAATTTTTGATTAAACTTAAGTCCACTCAGAGTGTCTACCACTACTTGTATAAGTTTAAGTTGTTTGTGGTTTTCAAGGAATTTTTCCATTTAATCAAGGTCATTAAATTTGTATGCATTCAATTTTGCATAGTACTCCCTCATCATTTTAATGTCTGTAAAATATATAATTTTTCCTGTCTCACTTAAAAATGTATCACAGTTAATTAGAGTGTGTGCATGTGTGGTGTGTGTGTGTGTGTGTGTGTGTGTGTGTGTGTGTGTGTGTGTGTGTGTAAATGAATGCTCTCACCCTAACATGTAAGTCCTGAGGATTGAACACAAGTCACAAGGCTCAACTGCTGGTTCCTTTACCAACTGAGACAATTCACCTGTTCCTATTTCATTTTTAAATCATAATTTGTGTTCTCTTATGGCTAAAAGTGTATTGATTCTGCTGATTTTTTTTCAAAGAACCAGTGTGAAATTTCGTCTTGTCAGTTTACTTTGAGAAACCTGTAACACACAACTCTAGGGAAAGATTGGCTATAGGACTACTTTTGGCCTTGAATCTGCATAGTTTCACCTCATAGCAGAAGCCTAGGTATAGTGAAAAGAGACAAAGAAGAAACACAGTTCATACATTCGAATTCTTTCATCTCCAATCCCATCCTTCCCTAACTACCATTGTGTGAATGTCTCTCCTCTTTAGTGCCCATTCTTCTGATGAATTAAAAACATGAGCTAAAATAATTCCTTACTTCAAGCCTTATATACTGGTTATTAGGTTTTTGGTTGGTTGGTTGGTTGGTTGGTTTTGTCAACTTGACACAAGTTATATTATCTGGAAAAGAACTTCGACTGAGAAAACGCCATCAGATTGACCTGTAGGCAAGTCATTTAGGTTCAGGCCTCTGTCAGTATCACTTGGGCAGGTGGTTCTGGGTAAGCAGGCTGAGCAAAAGATGGACAATAATACAACAAGCAGCATTCCTGTGTGGTCTCTACTTCCATCCCTGTCTCCAGGTTCCTGCCTTGAGCTTTTTCTTTGGCTTTCCTCAATGATGGACTGTGATAAGGATGTGTAAGGCAAGTCAACCTTCTCCTTAACAAGTAGCTCTGGGTCATGATGTTTATCATAGCAGTAGAAAGACAACTAGTTATTTTGATCACAGCTATGTAACATTGTCTGATACCGAAAATTAATAACATACAATGGATGACACTGCTGTAACTAAAGTTGCCCAGGAATTTCTGATGTCTTTGGAATTGTTATGTATGAAAAATAGAAACATTTGGAAGTTGAAAAAAAGTATGCCCTATAATTCTATAAGCAGTACCTACTGGCGATTCAGGATAGACACTAGGAAAGCCAGAATACCAAAAAGAATATAGGTAGTGATGACTGTGCTCAAGAGATTTAACATCAGAATGAAGACTTTGAGCATTTGGACCACATACCACTTCCTTTAATTCTGGTGCAGTATTTTTACACATTCTATCCATGTTCTAAGGCTACAGACTCATAACTCACAAACTAATCTGGCTAATGATTTCAATGCAGCCAAGCATTCTGTCCCAAGAATAGATAACCTTTCTTCTTTGGATTTCCATGGATTTAGTTTGCTCTTAATAAATAAACTAGAAAGTGAAGCTTAGACGTTTCTTCCTTTTTATGTCTACATATACATCTTATTCTCTAAATTTCATTCCAAGTACCACCTTTGTCATATATCACAAAGTTTGGTGAACTATATCTTCCACTTCTTTCACTTCTTCCACTTCCTCCTCCTCGTCCCTTTTTCTTTCCCCTCCTCCTTCCTCCTCCTATTTCTTCTTCTTTTTACTTCAAAATATTTTCTACTATAAGATTATATTTTGACTCCTGTCACTTAGAACCATGTTGCTTAATCTCTATTCATTTAGAGGTTATTTTTCTGTTGATCATTTTTGATTTATTTCCCTTGGCCTTAATGCAGCTATTGTGCAACATGTATATTTTTAGAATGTGTTAAAAGCCGTTTTATGACACAGAGTGTGGTCTATTTTTGTGGATGCCTCCTGTGACCTTGAGAAGCATGTACATTCTGTACTTGATGGATGGCATTTTCTGTAAATGTGAACTCTAATTAATAACATCATTGAGTTCTTACCACTGTCTGCTCACTTGATTTCACTATTCCTGATAATGATGTGTTAAAGTTTCCAACCATGATAATGGATTCATTTATTTCTTGAAGCTCAATAATTTCTTACCTACAGAGTTTGTTGCTCTGCAAGGTGCATATCTGTAAAGAATCTGTATGTCTTCTCAAATAATTGATCGCTTTATTACTAGGTAACATCTTTATGATTGATAGATTTTGGCTTCGACATTGCCTCTGTCTGAAATTAATAAGAAAAATGTTGCTCTCTTTTAAAAATCAAGTTAGTAATGCATATATTACACTGTTTGTTGTTATTCATATGCCTCTATGGAAATTCATGTTCTTGCCACAAGTGGCTTAATCTTGTGATTGAATACCTTACTCATGCAATTCTCTTTTGTTTTGTTTTGTTTTGTTTTGTTTTGTTTTGTTTTTTCATGTTCTAAAACATTTTATTATTAGATTTTTTTCGTTTTTTGATTGGATATTTTGTTTATTTACATTTCAAATGTTTCCCCCTTTCCAGGTCTCCCCTTCAGAAATCCCCTATCCCATCTCCCCTCCCCCTGCCTCTATGAGGGTGCTCCCCCCCCCACCTACTCCTGTCTTCTCTCCCTGGCATTCCCCAACACTAGGGCATTGACCACCCTCAGGTCCAAGGGCCTCTCCTCCCACTGATGTCCAACAAGGCCTTTCTCTGCCACATATGAAGCCAGAGCCATGGGTCCCTTCATGTGTTCTCTATGGTTGGTTGTCCAGGCTCTGGGGTGTCTGGCTGGACACTGTTGCTCCCTCCATGGGACTGCAGAGCTCCTCAGCCCCTTCAGTCCCTTCTCCAACTCCTCCATTGGGGACACTATGCTCAGTCCAATGGTTGGCTGCGAGCATCTGCCTCTGTATTGGCCAGGCTCTGGCAGAGTCTCTTGGGAGACAGCCATATCAGAATCCTTTCAGCAAGCACTTCTTTTTAACCCTCAGATGATAAATATTCAGATGCTCTGAATAAAGTTGGTTATTGTATGAGACTTTTGTCCATTTCATTTTTAGGTTTTGGTCTCCCAGGTTTCCACTGCCAACTAAAATGACATTATATTTTTTTTCTGACTTCCCTCCTCCTTCTCTTCCTTCTTCTTCTTCTTTCTCTCTCTCTCTCTCTCTCTCTCTCTCTCTCTCTCTCTCTCTCTCTCTCTCTCTCTCTCTCTCTCTCTTTCTTTCCTGATTTCTTTCCATGCTTTGAGGCAGTCTCATTTAAGAGACAAGACTAGCCTTGATCTCACAATCCTACTTCAGTCCTTTCTTTGTTAGGGTTTCATTACTGAGAACAGACTCATGACCATGGCAACTCTTTTAAAGGAAAACATTTAATTGGGGCTGGCTGATAGTTGCAGAGGTTTAGTCCATGATTGTCATGGTGAGAAACATGGCAGCATTCAGGCAGGCATGGTGCTGGAGAAGAGCGAGAGATCTACATCTTGATCTGTAGGTAGCAGAGGGGGGTTGTGTGTCACACTAGGTATAGCTTGAGTATAGGAGACCTCAAAGTCTCCTCACAGTGACACATTTCCTCCAACAATGCCTTACTTGCTAACTGTCATTCCTTTTGGACTAAGCATCTTTGGGCCAAGCACTCAAACTCATAAGTCTATGGAGACTTTACCTATTCAAACCACCACATGTTTCTGATGGATAGAATTATAGGTGTTTGGGTTAAGTTTTGCTTCTAAACAGTATTTAGTCTTGCTCTGGCTTTTGAGCCACTCTAACAATATCTGCCTTTTAACTGGTACAATTGCTTTATTAGCTTGTGAGTCAGTTACTGATATAGCTGGATTAGCATTTGGCATAGTTATTACTGGTCCGTGTTTGCTATTCTTGCTACTTGCCCCTGTTTGAATCTTCTATTATTTTTTTTCTTTTGTAGTTTAAAGTGCATATTTTTAAAAATTCAACTTTTTCATGCCAATCTTACTTTGTTTTAAAATACCTGTCCTAGGGTTGCAATGTAAAATTATAATAGACCCATATCCAGTATAAGAGAACACTATATTGTTTAATTTATAACGACCAGCTTCCCAATTCATTATGGGATTCCTAAAACTAATTTCACTTGAATATAAGTGTACTATAGACATATAGACATGTATCATATATACAGGATAATACATAATCAATGACAGTATTGACCATTAATATAGTAAATCATTGTTAGATTAGAATGTAAAATATTTTGCTTGCCTTTTTAATGCTCTTCTTTATATAAGTATAGATGTCAGCCTCACTTTTTCTTATTAGATACTTTTACCTTTTTTTCTTTTAAGGTGCTTTCCTAACAATCACTTCTTCAATTTTTAGTTAGCTTGATAAAAATTCTAGCTTCCTTCCTCCCTTTAGAACATACTCCTTTCTCTGCTTGGATACATGCTTTTCTGAGATGTCTTTAGTAATTCTTATTATTGTTTGTCTATGGAGAAAGTTTTCCCATTTTGTGGACACCTTTGTTTTCTA